>NC_064626.1:179132878-179436044 GCF_023864275.1 Schistocerca cancellata
GCGAGAGAAATCCAAAAAGAACGTCCCCAAGACCAAGGGAATTGCAGTGGCACCCACACCACCGCTACCTGCAAGCTCTGCGTCTGCGGATGAGGTGGAGATTCTGGCATCTGCTGAGGACCTAGATCTCGCCGGACCCTCAGACACAATGGATATAAACCGCTCAGGCAATAAGTCGGTGGCAGCAGGTGACCCTGAGGTGTAAACTGCCTCATTGAATGTTCTATGCCTTCCCAGTCTCATGACGATGTCATCCTCCAGTGGAATTGCGGCGGTTTTTTTCCACCGCCTAGCTGAGCTACGGCAACTGTTAAGCTTTACATCTGCTATCTGCATTACCCTCCAGGAAACCTGGTGCCCGGCAATGCAGTCCCCTGCGTTCCACGGGTATAAGGGATACTACAGGAACTATAGTGACTGTAATCAAGTGTCAAGTGGAGTTTGCGTTTATGTCCTAAACTTGGTCTGTAGTGTACCCGTGCCCCTTCAAATCCCTCTTGGAGCTGTGGCTGTCATAATAAGGACAACGCAGGAAATAACTGTCTGCAATGTATATCTTCCTCCAGATGGTGCAATATCCCTAAACGTATTAACTGCACTGGTTGACCAGCTCCCTGAACCTTTCCTACTTTTGGGAGATTTTAACGTCCATAAACTCTTGCGGGGTGGTACTGTGCTTACTGGCTGAGGCAGAGATGTCGAAACTTTACTGTCTCAGTTTGACCTCTGTCTTTTAAATACTGGGGCCGCCACACATTTCAGTGTGGCTCATGGTAGTTACTGGGTCATTGGTTCATCAGTTTGCAGCCTAGGACTTCTCCCATCTATCCACTGGAGAGCACATGATGACCTGTGTGGTAGTGACCACTTCCCATCTTCCTGTCACTGCCCCGGTGTCAGACCCATGGACGCCTGCCCAGATGGGCTTTAAACGAGGCAGACTGGGTAACTTTCACCTCTGCTGTCACTGTTGAATCTCCCCCACATGGAACATTGATGTGATGGTTGAGTAGGTGGCTACAACAATCATTTCTGTGGCAGAAAGTGTGATCCCTCGCTCTTTAGGGTGCCCCCGACAAAAGGCAGTTCCTTGGTGGTCGCTGAAGAATTTAAGGAGCATCGGCGAGCTCTACAGCGGCATAAGCGGCACCCTTCCCTGGAGCACCTCATAGTCCTTAAACGGCTCTGTGCGTTCGCCAACTTATCAAACGACAGAAGCAGGAGTGTTGGGAGAGAGATGTCTCAGCATTGGGTGCAGGTGCCATACATCACCTTCCCAAGTCTGGACAAAGATCAAACGTGTTTTTGGGTACCAGACCCCAACAGGTGTTCCCAGTGTAACATAAATGGCATGTTATCTACCGATGCAAACGCAATTGCCAAGGACTGCTGAGTAGTATGCTAGAGTCTCTGCATTGGAGAATTACGCCCCAGCCTGTCGCACTCTCAAATGGCGACTGGAAGGGAAAGTCCTCTCATTCACTACATGCCACAGTGAATCCTGTAATGCCCAATTTACAGAGTGTGAGCCCCTCAGTGCCCTTGCTGGCAATGGTGAGGTATTTTCTCGCAATGAGCCAATCACCTTCACAGTCAACGGTTACAAAATGTAAATGGAATGAGGCTAACGATTCAAAGACCCTCCCAGCTACACCAAGATTCCTGACATGGCTGCTTGTCCTGTTCCAGAGGTTGCCCCTCAGTCTGCAAGATCCGGGCAGTCGCAGAGGGTGGGCTTACTGGTAGTTGGAGCTCCAACGTCAGGCGCGTAATGGGGCCCCTTAGGGATATGGCAGCAAGGGAGGGGAAGAAAACCAAAGTGCACTCCGTGTGCATACCGGGGGGAGTCATTCCAGATGTGGAAAGGGTCCTTCCGGATGCCATGAAGGGTACAGGGTGCACCCATCTGCAGGTGGTCGCTCATGTCGGCACCAATGATGTGTGTCGCTATGGATCGGAGGAAATCCTCTCTGGCTTCCGGCGGCTATCTGATTTGGTGAAGACTGCCAGTCTCGCTAGCGGGATGAAAGCAGAGCTCACCATCTGCAGCATCGTCGACAGGACTGACTGCGGACCTTTGGTACAGAGCCGAGTGGAGGGTCTGAATCAGAGGCTGAGACGGTTCTGCGACCGTGTGGGCTGCAGACTCCTCGACTTGCGCCATAGGGTGGTGGGGTTTCGGGTTCCGCTGGATAGGTCAGGAGTCCACTACACGCAACAAGCGGCTACACGGGTAGCAGGGGTTGTGTGGGGTGGGCTGGGCGGTTTTTTAGGTTAGGTGGCCTCGGGCAAGTGCAGAAAGGGCAACAGCCTCAATGGGTGCGGGGCAAAGTCAAGGCATGCTGGGACCAAGCAGCAATCGGTATTGTAATTGTAAACTGTCAAAGCTGCGTTGGTAAAGTACCGGAACTTCAAGCGCTGATAGAAAGCACCGAAGCTGAAATCGTTATAGGTACAGAAAGCTGGCTGAAGCCAGAGATAAATTCAGCCGAAATTTTTACAAAGGCACAGGCGGTGTTTAGAAAGGATAGATTGCATGCAACCGGTGGTGGAGTGTTCGTCGCTGTTAGTAGTAGTTTATCCTGTAGTGAAGTAGAAGTGGATAGTTCCTGTGAATTATTATGGGTGGAGGTTACACTCAACAACCGAGCTAGGTTAATAATTGGCTCCTTTTACCGACCCCCCGACTCAGCAGCATTAGTGGCAGAACAACTGAGAGAAAATTTGGAATACATTTCACATAAATTTTCTCAGCATGTTATGGTCTTAGGTGGAGATTTCAATTTACCAGATATAGACTGGGACACTCAGATGTTTAGGACGGGTGGTAGGGACAGAGCATCGAGTGACATTATACTGAGTGCACTATCTGAAAATTACCTCGAGCAATTAAACAGAGAACCGACTCGTGGAGATAACATCTTGGACCTACTGATAACAAACAGGCCCGAACTTTTCGACTCTGTAAGTGCAGAACAGGGAATCAGTGATCATAAGGCCGTTGCAGCATCCCTGAATATGGAAGTTAATAGAAATATAAAAAAGGGAGGAAGGTTTATCTGTTTAGCAAGAGTAATAGAAGGCAGATTTCAGACTACCTAACAGATCAAAACGAAAATTTCTGTTCCGACACTGACAATGTTGAGTGTTTATGGAAAAAGTTCAAGGCAATCGTAAAATGCGTTTTAGACAGGTACGTGCCGAGTAAAACTGTGAGGGACGGGAAAAACCCACCGTGGTACAACAACAAAGTTAGGAAACTACTGCGAAAGCAAAGAGAGCTTCACTCCAAGTTTAAACGCAGCCAAAACCTCTCAGACAAACAGAAGCTAAACGATGTCAAAGTTAGCGTAAGGAGGGCTATGCGTGAAGCGTTCAGTGAATTCGAAAGTAAAATACTAGGTACCGACTTGACAGAAAATCCTAGGAAGTTCTGGTCTTACGTTAAATCAGTAAGTGGCTCGAAACATCATGTCCAGACACTCCGGGATGATGATGGCATTGAAACAGAGGATGACAAGCGTAAAGCTGAAATACTAAACACCTTTTTCCAAAGCTGTTTCACAGAGGAAGACCGCACTGCAGTTCCTTCTCTAAATCCTCGCACCAACGAAAAAATGGCTGACATCGAAATAAGTGTCCAAGGAATAGAAAAGCAACTGGAATCACTCAACAGAGGAAAGTCCACTGGACCTGACGGGATACCAATTCGATTCTACACAGAGTACGCAAAAGAACTTGCCCCCCTTCTAACAGCCGTGTACCGCAAGTCTCTAGATTAACGGAAGGTTCCAAATGATTGGAAAAGAGCACAGGTAGTCCCAGTCTTCAAGAAGGGTCGTCGAGCAGATGCGCAAAACTATAGACCTATATCTCTGACGTCGATCTGTTGTAGAATTTTAGAACATGTGTTTTGCTCGAGTATCATGTCGTTTTTGGAAACTCAGAATCTACTATGTAGGAATCAACATGGATTCCGGAAACAGCGATCGTGTGAAACCCAACTCGCTTTATTTGTTCATGAGACCCAGAAAATATTAGATACGGGCTCCCAGGTAGATGCTATTTTTCTTGACTTCCGGAAGGCGTTCGATACAGTTCCGCACTGTCGCCTGATAAACAAAGTAAGAGCCTACGGAATATCAGACCAGCTGTGTGGCTGGATTGAAGAGTTTTTAGCAAACAGAACACAGCATGTTGTTATCAACGGAGAGACGTCTACAGACATTAAAGTAACCTCTGGCGTGCCACAGGGGAGTGTTATGGGACCATTGCTTTTCACAATATATATAAATGACCTAGTAGATAGTGTCGGAAGTTCCATGCGGCTTTTCGCGGATGATGCTGTAGTATACAGAGAAGTTGCAGCATTAGAAAATTGTAGCGAAATGCAGGAAGATCTGCAGCGGATAGGCACTTGGTGCAGGGAGTGGCAACTGACCCTTAACATAGACAAATGTAATGTATTGCGAATACATAGAAAGAAGGATCCTTTATTGTATGATTATATGATAGCGGAACAAACACTGGTAGCAGTTACTTCTGTAAAATATCTGGGAGTATGCGTGCGGAACGATTTGAAGTGGAATGATCATATAAAATTAATTGTCGGTAAGGCGGGTACCAGGTTGAGATTCATTGGGAGAGTCCTTAGAAAATGTAGTCCATCAACAAAGGAGGTGGCTTACAAAACACTCGTTCGACCTATACTTGAGTATTGCTCATCAGTGTGGGATCCGTACCAGATCGGGTTGACGGAGGAGATAGAGAAGATCCAAAGGAGAGTGGCGCGTTTCGTCACAGGGTTATTTGGTAACCGTGATAGCGTTACGGAGATGTTTAACAAACTCAAGTGGCAGACACTGCAAGAGAGGCGCTCTGCATCGCGGTGTAGCTTGCTCGCCAGGTTTCGAGAGGGTGCGTTTCTGGACGAGGTATCGAATATATTGCTTCCCCCTACTTATACCTCCCGAGGAGATCACGAATGTAAAATTAGAGAGATTAGAGCGCGCACAGAGGCTTTCAGACAGTCGTTCTTCCCGCGAACCATACGCGACTGGAACAGGAAAGGGAGATAATGACAGTGACACGTAAAGTGCCCTCCGCCACACACCGTTGGGTGGCTTGCGGAGTATAAATGTAGATGTAGATGTAGATGTAGTTTCACATACTGAAGACTGTCAATCCTTCGCTACGGTAAATCCGTTTATTATTGAGAGAGGTGTTGATGCAGTTGCTACCGCTGTAAAATCCTGCTCTTGTTTATGCAATGGCACTTCGCTTTTGGAGCCTACTTCGGATTTTCAAGCACAACTACTGCTTGCAGCTTCGCTCCTCCATGGCTATCCTGTTTGTGTTGAAGCGCAATGAATGCTGAATTCTTCCCATGGTATTATTTACACTAGGCTGCTTGATGGTTTGTCGGAGGCAGAAATCCAAGTGTACCTCTCTGATTAGGGTGTCATTGCCATCCATTGCGTGCTGAAAAAAATAGATGCCCCAATAGTGCCCACGCACACTCTTTCTCACTTTTAATGGAATGGTTCTTCCATCAAAGATCAAAGCAGGCTATGAAGTTATCACAGTCAGACTGTATATTCTGAACCCGATGCGCTGCTACCAGTGTTATCATTACAACCACACTCAAGAGTCCTGTCACCACCCAGCCAAATGTGTAACCTTTAGTAGGGATACTCACAAGTGCGATTGTCTGCCTCCTTCTTCTCGTTGCATCAACTGTAATGGTGACCATGGTGCCTCCTCCCATGATAGTCCTGTGTGTCTTGACGAGAGGGCTGTCCAGGAGATCCGGGCAAAGGAAAAAGTGCCTTACCTAGTTGTTCGCAAGTTGTTTCCTAGTCAAAAACCCTGCATTCTACCATCTGGCACGTGCAGTACTGTTCTTGCTACATCTCGCTCCACGAGGGACATGGCCATGCGGATATGTGACCTAAATTTAGTACCATGATTGTGATATTGCCCAGCATCATGGTAGCATCCCCGTCTCCTCCTCCAGCTATGCAACACACCACCCTACTTTCACCTCATGGGGTGAAGTCACCAGCTACACAACCAGCAGGCCAGAAAGGACAGAAGGAATAGTCCTGTGAAGACTTCCTACATCTCTCCAGCCAACCAACATCTGAGTCTTCCTCTGCCAACTGGAAAGGCTCAAAGAAGGCCAACAAAGGCAAACTGTCCTCTCCTTCACCGACTCGAAGAGCCTCTTTAATGGTATTGCCATGAGGTACACTTACCCGGCTGACCTCCATGTCGCTGGTGCTCACCACCACCCATTTTTCTGCCCTGGACTCTGCAGGCTGACAGAAGGAGAATGCCTATGTTTCAGTAGACCTCATGGAGCATGATCCTCCTGTCTTGGTGCCCTGTAGCATCAAGTCATCAAAGGCTGGCACTCCACAGCTGCCGAGGTGACATTCCTTCGTTTTTTCTTCGTCAGGACTCTCCTCCAATGGAACATTTGCCATCTTCCGTCCAACAGAGGATTTGGGGCTGCTCTTAGAATTTGAGCGTCCACTTGTTCTCTGCCTTCAGGAAGCAAAATTGCATCCTCATGACTGCTTTGAGCTCTCACGTGTCTTACCAGTTCATTTTGACCTTCCCCCTGAGACTTGCATACCATCTCTTGGGGGAGTCATGCTGCTCAAATGGGATGACGTTCATAGTCAACCCATCTCCTTACTACCCACCTTCAAGCTGTTGCAGTTTGCATTTTTCTTCCTCACTAGACCTTTTCCCTTTGTACTTTTTATGTCCCTCTGACATTTGATATCACCAGGGCAGACTTCCACCAGTTTGTTGGGCAGCTACCTCACTCCTTTCTGCTTATTGGTGACTTTAATGTACACCATCCCCTTTGGGGTTCTCCCAGAACCTGTCAGAGAGGTGCCCTCTTTGCTGACCTTCTCAATCAACTTAACTTCCTCTGCCTTAACACAGTAGCACCCATGTTTCTTTCAGACTCCATGCACACCTATTCCCATTTGGACCTATCCTTCTGCACCTGCCCAGCATGCCCACTGTTTCAAGTGATCCGTTATCTCTGACACATGCTCAAGTGACCATTTCCCGTGTGCTATCTGTTTGCTGACTCCTGCACCACCTTTGTGCACATCCAAATCACAGCTCACTAAGGCCGTCTGGAGGCTTTACCCCTCCCTGGCAACATTCGACGAACAACATTTCCCCAGTTGTGATGACCAGATAGAATATCTGACAAATGCAGAACATTCTATTCTTCGCACTTCCTCTTTAACACATCATGTTGCGGTCCCTTGATGGACTGAGGCGCGCCGCGACACAATTCATGAACAGAGACGTGCTCTCCATGTTTTTAACCATCATCCTACAATGGCAAACTGCATTCATTATAAATAGTTGGGTGCACAGTCATTGTCTTCCTTGAGATAGCAAAAAAGTTACCAGGATTTAATTAACCAGTTCTTTTAATAGTTCCACTCCCTCTTGCGTCTTGTGGGCCAACCTTCGACAGCTCTCTGGGACCGAGATCCAGTCCCCAATTTCCAGCCTGACAGTAGCAGATGTCATCATGGACCTTACTGCTATCTCCAACACCTTGGGCTGCCATTTTGCAGAGATTTCGAGCTCCTCCCACTATCACCCTGCCTTCCTCCATCGGAAATGCGGGTGATACTCTTCTTCTCTTCTCAGAATTGTGGGTGCTACAATACCACCTTTACTATGAGGCAGCTCACTCCATCCCGATTCTCCACTACAGAACCAGATAATATTCACATTCAGATGTTGCAGCATCTTTCTGTTGTGGGCAAGCACATTCTCTTTCACATGTACAACCACATCCAGGCAGAGGGCAAGTTTCCCAAACACTAGCGTGAAGCCACTGTCATACCCATACATAATCCCAGTAAGGACAAACACCTTTCTTCAAGCTACCACCCTATTTGTCTCACCAGCTGTGTTAGCAAAGTGATGATCATATGATTCTTGCCTGCCTGGTAAGGTGGCTCGAGTCTTGCCCTTTACTAACCACTGCACAGTATGGATTTTGAGTGCGCCATTCTGCAGTTGACCATCTTGTCGTCACTTTGTCCACCCATGTCATGAATGGTTTTCTGTGGAAATCCCAGGCTGTGGCTGTGTTTTTTGATTTGGAGAAAGCCTATGACACCTGCTGGAGAACTGGTATCCTCTGTACTCCCTACACATGGGGCTTCCGTGGCTGCCTGCCACATTTCCTTCAGGAATTTTTAATAAGACTGAGTTTTCAAGGTACATGTGACTTCAGCCTTCTTGAACACCTTTTTCCAGAAAAACGGTGTTCGTCAGGGTTCCGTCATGAGCGTCACCTTTTTTGCTATCGCCAGTAATCGTATAATGGCCTGTCTCCCGCTGGGCATCTCCAGCTCCATTTTTGTTGATGGTTTTGCCACTATTGCAGTTCTCCATGACCGGTCTCATTGAGCAGTGTCTTCAACAGTGTCTCGATCGTCTTTACTCCTGTAGCATCGATAATGGCTTTTGTTTTTCCACTGACAAGACCGTTTGTATGATCTCTGGCAGTGCAGTTGGTTTCTTCCACATATTTACATCTTGGGCCTGTTGCTCTTCCATTCGTTGAAACTACAAAATTCCTGGAGCTGATGCTCAATGGGAAACATTCTTGATTTTTCCCATGTGTCTTACCTGGCAACATGCTGTACAGAGTCCCTCAATGTCCTGTGTGTCCTCATGGTACTGCCTGGGGTGCAAATCAAACCACCCTCCTCCATTTATATCGGTCCCTTGTCCATTTGAAACTAGACTATGGGTGTTTTGTTTATGCATCTGCACATCCATCGTTCTTATGCCGTCTCAATACTACCCATCATTGTGGCATCCGTTTGGCCTCTGGCACCTTTTACACTAGGCCGGTTGAGAATCTGTATGCAGAAGCTGCCGAAGTACCGCTGTCCTACCGCCGTGACTTTCTACTCAGCAGAAATGTGTGCCGTGTGTCTGCCATGCGTGGCCACCCATCCTATGCCACCTCCTTTGATCGCCGGCATGGGGCACATCCTTCTTCTCTGTTAACTCCTGGAGTTCGCTTTCGGCTCTTGCTGCGACAACTTAGCTTAACATTGGCTGCAACATTGTCAGTGGGTGTAAACCCTTCACCACCTTGGCTTCATGTGGCGGCTCCTGTTCACCTTGGCCTTCATTTGCTTCCAAAGGATACCACTCCAGCCTCACTCTATCGCCTTCAGTTTCACGACGTTTGTATGGAACTATACAATAGTACCTTTTGTGTACATTAATGGCTCTTGGACTGTCTGTGGTGTCATAATGTGTTCGTTTGTCATTGGCGCCGATGTTTTTTGGTATCTGCTTCCGGAACACTGTTCAGTATTTGTAGCAGAGCTCTCGCCCTGTATCAGGTCATGCAGTACATCCGGCGACATAGGCTTTTCAATTGCATCATCTGCTGCGACTCTCTCAGTACCCTTCAAAGCCTCTGTGTGCTATACACTGTCCACACCTTAGTGCAACGGGTCCTGGAAAGCTGCCACTCGCTCTTTCTTGATGGAGCCATTGTGATGTTAGTGAGTTTCTGGTCACGTCAGCCTGACACAGAATGAGGCCGCTGACTGCTGCCAAGGCTGCAGTCCTTGTACCTCAGCCCACTAATTCTTAGATTTCCTTTGATGATCTCTGTGTTGCCATCTGTCAGCAGGTGGTGTCACTTTGGCATCACTTCTCTCCCTCCCTGGGAACAAGCTCTGGGTTATTAAGCCTCTCCCAGCAGCTTGGATGACCAACTCTCGGCACTCTCCCCGCAAGGAGATCATCTTAATGAGATTGCGTATTGGGCACTGTCTATTTAGCCGTCGTCATTTGTTGAGTGGCGCTCCTCCACCACTTTGTGCACATTGTGTTCAGCTTTTGACGATATGCCATTTCCTGATGGAATGCCGCTGTTTAACCATTTATGTTCTCATTTGTGTTTGCCATCTGAGTTACCAGCTGTTACAGTGAACAGCGTGCAGGCTGTCGACCGCATTTTATGTTTTATCCATCGTAGCAATATGGGTAAGGCCATTTAATTTTTAGTTCTGGACCTCCGTTTCTCTGTGGCGTATTTTATAGACCTTTCTCCACATCCTTGTTTGTAGCTGTCTTCTCTTCTGTCAATTGGGATTGACATGTAGTCATTTTTAACTCCTCTCTTTGTCCTCGTGTTCTACAGTTTTGACATGGGCACATGTGACCCCAGTTGCTTTTGCGCTGGCGAGGCCGACGTCCAGTTCGTCTCGTGACACATCAGAGCTGCCTTAAGGGAACGATGCCTCTTTTCTACCATGCCATTGCTGGCAGGGTGGTAGCTAGTAATAGTATGTTGAAATGCTCCACAGAAGTTGCTCAGTATCATAAATAAATCAGATTCTAATTGTAGCACTTTGTCCGTAGTCATATGGAATGACCATCCAAAACCTGCAACCCACTGTGACATAAATGTAGCCGCTAGTGTTTCTGTGGAGGTATTATCAACTGGCATCACCTCCAGCCAACATGTAAATCTGTCCATGACGGTTAACAATTAACGTTGCCCTTCAGACAGAGGTAGTGGGGAGTGGTGAAAGCAATGGCCCGATGACATCAGTGTGTATATGTGCAAATCTTGTCTGTCAGATCAGGGATGATACCCACAGGTCAGTGCACGTGCCGTGTTATTTTACTATGCTGACCTTGCGTGATCATGCTGGCCACTGTCTGCAATCCTTCTCCACTCCTGGTCAGATGTGATGGCTGCAGACTAGTTTCACCGTCGTCTTAATTCCCGGCTGGCACAGACAATACAAGAGTTTCAAACATTTGTGTATAGAATGCTGCTGGCATGAATGGGCTGGTTTCTTCAACAAACTTGAGCTGTAAGTCCAACACATCACCCAGGCAATCACGAAGCTCCATGTCGATTTCTTGGGCTTTGGCCAGCCATTTTTGTAACAGTGCTGATGCTGGATAAACAGTCTACGACCACATTATCCAGACGCAAAATGTGCCAAATGTTTGTAGAAAATTGTCAGATAAAGTCCACCTAATTATACTGTCATGCAGAACTCTCACCATTATCGGCCGAAATGCAAATGTTAGGGGCTTATGGTTTGTATATACTGTAAAGGCTGTGGCCTTGAGTTATGTACGCATCCCCCTGCGGGTTTGGGGGTAAGAATAGGCCCGCGGTATTCCTGCCTGTCGTAAGAGGCGACTAAAAGGAGTCTCAAACGTTTCGGCCTTAATGTGATGGTCCCCTAAGGGGTTTGACCACTACCTTTCAAAATTTTCTGTTAGTGCGTACCATTTGGGGAAGGACGCCTTACGTGGTGTATTATATATCCATCTTGCCCTAAGATCTGGCACACCCGATATTGTCATGGAGTTGAACTCCCATCGAGCTTCTGGCCACATTGGCTGCAGTGTGTTCCGGATAGCATACATTCCCTCCATTGTGCACTTTCATCTTTGCCCTCGTGATGTACATGGATATTTCGACACCCGACATCCAGCACGGTAGCCAGTCCGTTGTGGTGGGGTTGTCATGTACCCTCTTGGTGGTAGCCCCCTGACTACACAAGGATCGCACTGCTGATGCCTGAGCTGAGACCTCCCCACGTATGCCGAGGAGTAGATGCCTATCCCTCTGGGACATCGGGACTCCCGGCAAAGGCCATCCTGCCAGGTGGTCTTTGCTGCGTCTGGGTGGCGCCCGTGGGGAGAGCCCCTGGTCAGAGTGGATGGCATTAGGGCGGATGACCCGCAATGAAGCGTGGTACATCATCTCTCGCTGGTGGGCCTCCACCAGCAGTCTCTAAGCGATCGAGGTCTAACCTCAACGGGAAGAAATTTGATCAGAGATCGTTTCCCTCCCTGGCTGCTCCATGGGAGGAACGCCTGGCCAAAGAAGGCAGTGGAGAATATTCACCCCGTACCTCGTGTGTACGCGGGTTGATGGGGAATCGTTTATGTCGACCAAGCCCCAGTTTTTTGTGGAGCATTTAGAGGACAAGTTCGGGGAGGTGGAGGGTTTGTCCAAAATGCGCTCTGGTTGTGTGCTCATCAAAACGGCATCCTCTGCCCAGTCACGGATGTTGCTCAATTGTGAAAAGTTGGAGGATGTTTCAGTTAGCATCATGCTGCATAATAGTCTCAACATGGTACAGGGTATTATATTCCACAGGGATCTTCTTCTGCAGTCCGACGATGTACTACGCGCCAACCTAGAACGACGAGGTGTTCACTTCGTCCTGCGCGTCCATCGGGGTCCGAGGGATAATCAGGTAGCCACCGGTGCCTTCATCTTGGCCTTTGAGGGTGATGTCTTACTCGAAAAGGTTAAGGTGATGGTTTACCGTTGTGATATGAAGCCATATATCCCTCCTCCGATGCGATGTTTTAAATGCTGGAAGTTCGGGCACATGTCATCTCGCTGTACTTCCAGCGTCACGTGTCGGGATTGTGGACGTCCTTCGCATCCCGATACTCCATGTGCCCCGCCTCCTACCTGTGTTAACTGCGGAGAACACCATTCCCCCTGCTCGCCGGACTGTAGGATATTCCAGAAAGAACGGAAGATAATAGAATATAAAACCCTGGACCGCCTGACCTACTCTGAGGCTAGGCGGAAATATGAGAGGCTCCATCCTGTGCCAATGACGTCAACGTACGCCGCTGCTGCAACGACGGTTCTTCCATCTCCTGTGTCATCCCGTACGGTTGGTTCTATGATTGGTCAGAATCCAACAGCCCCCTTGATTGTGGGGGGGCACTTCACACCCTGTTGCTCCTGCTCCATCTTCTTCAGGAGCAACACCCTCCCAACCACCGGGGATATCAGTTCCCCCTTCCCAGCCGGAGAAGCGTAAGACTTCTTCGGTTACTCTCGCCAGGAAGGGATCCCTTGGGGACCTCCCTTCACAAGTTCCGACCGGTGGAAAAGCGGACACCCGCAAGTGGCTGAAACAACCACCAGTCCCTGGTCGTAGGGCCTCACGGTCGTCGTCTGTCCCTGAGACTGACCCAGTGAAGCCCATGAAGCCTGAACCACCGAAGGCACAGCCCGACATACAGAAAAAGAAGAAAGTCCCCAAGACCAACGATATTGTGGTGGCACCTGTCCCACCGTTTCCTACAAGCTCTGCCTCTGAGGATGAGGTGGAGATTCTGGCGTCCGCTGAGGACCTCAATCTCGCCGGTCCCTCGGACGCAATGGATAGCATTTGCACAGGTGCTCCATCGGAGGCAGCAGGTGACCCAGCGGCGTAATCTGCTTTCCCAGTCCCGTCATGCCTTTCACAGACATGGAAAATACCATCCTCCAGTGGAACTGCAGCGGTTTCTTCCACCATCTAGCTGAGCTCCGGCAACTTATCAGCCTTCACCCTTTCTTCTGCATTGCTCTTCAGGAAACTTGGTTTCCAGCAATGCGAACCCCCGCCCTCCGAGGCTATCGGGGTTATTATAAGAACCGAGCAGCTTATGAAAGGGTGTCTGGTGGCGTCTGCATCTATGTCCTTAACTCTCTTCACAGCGAGTCTGTCCCTCTACAAACAGCTTTAGAGACTGTCGCTGTTAGGGTGTGGACGCCACAGGCTATTACCGTCTGCAGTCTACCTTCCACCGGATGGTGATGTCGCGCAGCATGAGCTGGCTGCGCTGCTAGCCCAATTGCTGTCACCTTTCTTGTTACTGGGCGACTTCAACGCCCATAACCCTCTGTGGGGTGGGTCAGTGGCAACAGGTCGAGGCACCACCATTGAGCATTTATTGGCACAGCTCGATCTTTCACTTCTAAATAATGGTTCCTTCACACACTTCAGCGTGGCGCATGGCACGTACTCCGCCATCGACCTTTCGATCTGTAGCCCTCGCCTCTTACCGTCTGTCCAATGGAGTGTGCATGATGACTTGTGTGGCAGTGACCACTTTCCGATCTTCCTGTCACTGCCACCACGTCACTCTTCTGGGCACCCCAGCAGATGGGCTATGAATAAGGCTGACTGGGACTTGTTTTCCTCCACTGCCGCTATTGAGCCTCTCTCTATTGATGACATTGATGCGGTGATTCAATCGGTCACCACCGGCATCGTTACTGCCGCCGACTCTGCCATTCCCCGTTCTTCTGGGTCCCCTTGGCGGAGGGCTGTGCCTTGGTGGTCGCATGAGATCGCTGAAGCGACTAAAGATTGCTGGCGGGCGCTCCAGCGTCACAAGCGACATCCCTCCATAGACCACCGTATCGCCTTCAAACGGCTGCTTGCGCGGGCCCGCCTCCTTATCCGCCAAGGCAAGAAGGAGTGCTGGGAGCGGTATGTGTCCACCATTGGCCTCCATGTCACTCCATCGCAGGTCTGGGCCAAGATCCGATGCGTCTACGGCTATCGGACCCCCGTCAGCATCCCTGCGCTCTCACTGAATGGAGCAGTTTGTACTGACTCCGACGTCATTGCAAACCGCTTAGCAGAGCATTTTGCTATGAGTTCCGCTTCTGCGAATTACCCCCAGGCCTTCCGCTCCATTAAAGAGCGGATGGAACGTCGGAGCCTTTCGTTTCGCATCCACCACCCAGAATCATACAATGCTCCATTCAGTGAGTGGGAATTTCGCAGTGCCCTATCCGCTTGCCCTGATACCACTCCAGGGCCAGATGGCATCCACTGTCAGATGCTGAAACACCTTTCAGTGGACTGCCAGCGACGCCTCCTCGACCTTTATAACCGTCTTTGGGTCGAGGGGGAGTTTCCATCGCAATGGCGGGAGAGCATTGTCATCCCCGTTTTGAAACCTGGAAAGAACCCTCTGGAGGTGGACAGCTACCGTCCCATTAGCCTCACCAACGTTCTTTGCAAGTTGCTTGAACGGATGGTGAGCCGGCACTTGAATTGGGTACTGGAGTCTCGGGGCCTTCTGGCTCCGTCTCAGGGTGGGTTCCGTAAAGGCCGCTCCGCCACCGACAATCTGGTGAGCCTGGAGTCGGCCATCCATACTGCCTTTGCCTGCCGTCAGCACCTGGTCGCTGTCTTTTTCGACATGCGGAAGGCGTATGATACGACATGGCGTCATCACATCCTTTCTACGCTTCATGGATGGGGTCTTCGGGGTCCTCTGGCGATTTTTATCCCCAATTTTCTGTCGTATCGTACCTTTCGCGTGCAAGTCGCGGCCTCATATAGTTCCTCCCACGTCCAGGAGACCGGTGTGCCACAGGGTTCTGTTTTAAGTGTCTGCCTGTTTTTAATAGCAATTAACGGGTTCGCTGCAGCCTTGGGAAATTCTGTCTCCGCTTCCCTGTATGCTGACGACTTCTGCCTTTACCATAGCTCTAGTGGCATTGCAGCTGCTGAACGCCAGCTGCAGGGCGCAATCCGCAAGGTGCAGTCTTGGGCTGTAGCGCGTGGTTTTCAGTTTTCGGCTCCCAAGACCCGCGTTATGCATTTCTGCCGGCGACGTACTGTCCACCCAGAGCCGCGTCTTTATCTTGCCGGCGAACTTCTTTCAGGGGTGGAATCACACAGGTTTTTGGGGGTGGTTTTCGATGCCCGGTTGCCTTGGCTGCCTCATATCCGGTAGCTTAAACAGGCATGTTGGCGGCATCTAAACGCTCTGAGATGCTTGAGCCACACCCGCTGGGGCGCCGACCGATCTACCCTGTTTGGCTCTACCAGGCATTAATCCAGTCCCGTCTGGATTATGGGAGTGTGGCTTATGGCTCAGCATCCCCATCTGCGTTGCGGGTGCTGGACCCAATTCTCCACAGCGGGATACGCCTTGCTACTGGTGCTTTCCGCACCAGCCCTGTGGACAGCATACTAGTGGACGCAGGTGTCCCTCCACTGCGGTTACGACGCCAGCAATTACTGGCATCTTATGCTGCCCATGTTTTTAGCTTGCCCAGGCATCGAAATTACCGTGTCCTGTTCCCGCAGTCAGTCGTCCATCTGCCAGAACATCGGCCCCGGTCGGGTTGTCCGATCGCCGTACGCGTCAAGGAGCTTCTCTCCGGGTTTGGGTTTTTCCCTGTTCCACCTCCTTTCCGGGCACCTCTGCGTACACCCCCGTGGTGTGTGCCTCGCCCTTGCCTTCGGCTCATCTTGGCACAGGGCCCGAAGGCCTCAGTCCCTCCAGAGGCCTTCCGCCGTCGCTTTTATTCCATCCTGGCCACGTATCAGGGCTCTGGCATTGTTTACACTGACGGCTCGATGGTTGCTGGTCGTGTCGGTTATGCTCTGACTCTAGGGGATCACTATGAACAACATTCATTGCCAGCTGGCTGCGGCGTTTTTACTGCTGAGCTGGTCGCCATCTTTCGTGCCCTAGAGTATATCCGCTCCTGCTCAGGTGAGTCCTTCGTCATCTGTAGCGATTCCCTGAGCGGTTTACGAGCTCTCGACCAGTGTTTCCCTCGTTCTCGTCTGGTGATGGCTATCCACGAGTTCCTGCATTCTCTTGCCCGTTGCGGCCACTCTGTGGTCTTTGTGTGGACCCCCGGTCATGTCTGTATCCCGGGCAATGAACATGTTGACCGCCTGGCCAAACAGGCCACCAGTGAACCCACCCTGGACATTGGCCTCCCAGAGACTGATTTGCGGGCAGTCTTTCGCCGCGAAGTTCTCTCGCTTTGGGACACTGAATGGCGCAATCTGCCCACGCCAAACAAACTCCGTTCTCTCAAGGCAACGACGCGTGTGTGGCAGTCATCCATGCGAGCCACTCGCAGAGATTCGGTTGTTCTTTGTCGGCTCCGCATTGGCAACACCCGACTGTCTCAGTTATTTATTGCGTCGTGAGGACCCGCCTCTCTGTCGCTGTGGGGCGGTTTTGACGGTGGTGCACATTTTATTAACTTGTCCGCTTTTAACTGTGCTCAGGCAGACATTTGCGCTGCCTGATACGCTCCCTGCCCTTTTACTAGATGCCTCTGCCATGGTGTACTTAGTTTTGCGTTTTATTCGGGCAGGGGGTTTTTATCGTTTAATCTGAGTGTTTGTTTTTTTAGTGTTGATTCTGGCTTTTAGCCTCCGATTTTAAACTGAGTTTTTAATGTGTTCTTGGTGGTTGGCTTTTCCTCTTTTTTTCTCTATGGTCGACCAACCACCGTCACACTCTGTGTGTTTTAATTTGTTTTGTCTGATCTCTGTCGGAGTCTTTCTTGTCCCGTGTCGTCTACGTCTTTCCTGCTGTTCGTTTTTATTCTCTTTGGGCGGTTTTAATTTTTTGGAAACAGGGACCGATGACCATCGCAGTCTGGTCCCTTTAATCCCACAAACCAACCAAGTTATGTATGCAAGTTTTTGATGGGACTATAGATGGCCTCATCAAAACTGTAGCTTGTTCTGACATCACAAAACTCTTATTAGCTATAAGGCAAGTAGCATTGCTCTTTGTTTTTGTAACTATTATCTTTGGAAACTACCAATGAACTCATGTAAATATTAAACCATTAAGGTGTCAGTAAAAGATAACCTTTTTATAATCCAGCTTGTACATAGTTGTAAACAAACATCTTTGAAAAAATCTTAATATTTAAATACATCATTTATTCTCCATGGACAAATACGACGATTTGTTTTGGATAGATTACATATTGGTCATTTCCCCTTATAACATTGAGGGGAACAATTACATAAAATAGGTCTAACAGATAAAATATTGTTTTTATGCAAATGAAAGTATTCTTCTCCTCTGAGAGGAATTCCTTAATGCCATAAAAACACTTATTGCTGAGGAACTCCTTCTAGGCAATTTCAAGGCAGCTTCCACTTAAAGCTTTTTAATCTTTTTGGAAGTTTGTTATAAAATTTGATCCCTATGTAATAGGGACTCTTGTCTGCACTTTTGTATTATTTCTTTCCAGGTGACAATCATCGTCCCTTCTAGTATTGTACATGTGCACTTGTCTATTTAGATTATTGTACTGCTTGTATTTTAGCATCACCTGAACCGTTTTATAAATATGTAGTGATGGGAGTGTTAGTAGTTTCTTAATTTTAAAAATTGTTTTGCAAGGCTCATTATATCTTAGCTTACACATGACCCTATTTACATGTTTGGCAGCAGCACATCCCCATACTTCAATTCCGTATGTGAGATATGGATACACTAAAGCATAGTAGATTATACTCATTTGCACATATTTAAGAAATTGTGACATTGTCACACTGCATAAATTGATTTGCTAAGTTTTTGGCATAAGAAATCTATATGATGCTCCCAAGAGAGATGCTGATCTAACATTACGCCAAGGAAGTAAGTTTTATCTTTCAATTTTATTTCTGAATCATCATCAGACACAACACTCCATTGCGTTTCATCTTGTTTGTGGTGTATTTGAAATTCCATTAGATTTGTTTTATTGATGTTTAAGCTTAAGTGATTGTTTTGGAAGTAGTTCTCCAATCCAGGTAAGACAGAACAATTTTGGGCCAAATCATTCTCGTTGGTTCCCCAGTTAACAACGGTTGCGTCATCCGCATAGTTAAGTATCCTGCTGTTGTGTTCTGTGGGCAGATCATTAACATATATTGTGAACAATAAAGGACCCAAAACTGACCCTTGGGGCACACCATACTTTACTATAGCTGGACTGGAGCTGTACTTCTTAATAACATTGCCCACTTTGTGTGTGACATGTGTGACCTGATATGTCTTGTAGGAATGACTGTATGAGACTTTTGGCTATTCCTCTAATACCATAAGTTTCCAGTTTCTCAAGTAGCAGCTCATGAGATACTGTGTCGAATGCATGCAATAAATCTAGGAACAAACATGCCACCCTTTCTTTTTCATCTAATTTCATAAGTATCGTATGTACTACATCACATATGTGATGTTGATGGTGTTGAATAGCCTTTCCTAAAACCATGTTGGGTTTCTTGTAGCACTTTTTCTTTGACAAGAAAGTTTTCTAACTGTAGTGAAATAATCTTTTCTAATACATTGCTTAGGATTGGAATTAAGCTAATGGGTCGGTAGTTATCGACTTTGTCGATACTACCTTTTTTGTGCAATGGCTTGACTGTTGTATATTTTAATTCAGATGGAAACACACCTTTATGCAAACTTTCATTGAAGAGGTGGACCAGAACAGGTATGAGTGAATGTTTGCACCGTTTTAA
This sequence comes from Schistocerca cancellata, assembly GCF_023864275.1. Classification (NCBI taxonomy): domain Eukaryota; kingdom Metazoa; phylum Arthropoda; class Insecta; order Orthoptera; family Acrididae; genus Schistocerca; species Schistocerca cancellata. The sequence goes on from NC_064626.1 coordinate 179,152,027, forward strand.
TATAATGAAGGAGATTTCATCCCATCCTGTAGAGAATTTGTTTTGAACTTTATTTATTATTTCCTCTACTTCAGTTGTATCTGTTTCATACATAAACACTGGTTTTTTGTACCTGGTAAGGAGTTCTGTAGTCATCAGTGTCAGAGGTCACACACATGTTACCTAACTTTATAAAGTGGGTATTAAAAACATTGCTGATCATATATGGATCTGAAATATTTAAATTATCAGTCGTTAGTTGGATATTGTTGACACAAGGCTTTGGTTTTCTGCTTTCTCTCATTTACACAGTTCCATACTGATTTGCTTATGTTATTTGAGGTAGCAATTTTTTGCTGTATAGTTTCCTTTGTGTATACATTCAGTGCTTGTTTATAGGCTTTTCGACATGTTTGGTAGTTGTCTCTAGTAGATGTGTCCTGCAACTCTTTATATATTTTCCAAGTAATAAACATTTTCTTCTTCAGCTGTTTTACTTCTGAAGGAAGTCTTATGTGGTTTTGAGTATATTTCTTTTTGAAAGTAACTGGACATGTTACATTGAAATGGGGAAAGAAAGTGTTATAAAAGTTATTCCATTTGTCTGCAACATTTTCTGCACAGTATATGCTATTCCATGTCTCAGACTACAGTGCGGACCCCAACTTCTCTAAACATTTTTCATTTGTACATCATATTTCAATCGTCTCATATGTACTTTTTGAATCATACATATTCAGTATTTCCATTGTCTGGCAAAGATGATCAGAGAGGTGAAGGTTCATTATGTCAACTCTGCAGTTATCTAAGTTGGTGTAAAAGTGATCTATACAGCTAGAGGAGTCCTTAGTTAGTCTGGGTAGCCCATTAACCCTGTCTGATAGATTATAGCTACATAGAATATCATTTACTTTTTCATAATCTTTAGTATACTTTAAGGAATCTATATTAAAATCATCAGCTATAACAATACCTATGTTCTTATACTTACTACATACAATTTCTATCATTTTTTTTCATGTTTCGTAAGAAATTGTCCACAATACTACTAGGAGGTCTGTACAGACCTATAACAATCAGGGGCACTTTCTTTACCAACAGCTTTATTGCTGAAATTTCAAATGTTATTTCCACACAAAGTTCTGTGATAAAATCTAGTTTCGTGACACGTAGATGGTCATTACAATATATGGCAACTCCCCCACTTTTATGTTCTGTTCGACAGAAGTTACCACTCAGAGTATAGTTGTCGAATTTAGTCATTGTAATTAAAGTATTGGACAATCCATGTTCTGTAAGAATAACTACGTCTGCATTTTCCTCACTTAGTGCTTGCTGTAACTGTGTGCACTTTTTGCTTCGGTACTGAATGTTTTGATGTAACACTTTGACTCCTGTTTTGTTTTTTGTTTCTTCAGGACATTCCTCCTGAAAAACTGCCTTTTCACAACTTTGTGATGTCTTTGGTGCAGAAATGTGGACTTTTTCTGTTTAAATAGTTTACTACCCCCATCAGGATATATTAGTTTCCCTCGTTTATGATTTTGCAAACATCCATATACATTGTACTTACATGTCCATTCAAAAGCCACATATTTATATAACATTTTCCTCCAATTAATGCAAAGAATTTAAATGGTAAAGAGAAAACATTTTACACAACATTCCACTTCATTACAATAGGTCAAAGACATTACATAGTGAAAATTACATTCTTGACATTAAACAGAATTAATCAGTACAGAATATGTACAGAATTAATTATGGTGTTACAGTGTCCTACAAGGCAGGTTGTTTATTAAAAAACCTAGGGTGTAAAGTTTCTTACTCTACCACCAACTACTGTAAAAAGAATTTAGTCCATTATCTTAATAAAGGTACTGATAAATCATCCCTGTAAGGTGTATATAAGATCACTTGTGCTGAATGTCCCTGTTATTACATTGGCCAGATAGGAACAGCCCTGTCTGTTAGGTTTAAAGAGCATCTACCGACTAAAAGCGGTGGTGGAACACGAGGATCTACGTTTGCTGAACGTCTTGTCCAAATGGCCCATACTCCCAAGCCTCTAAAAGATGCAGAACTTTTGCATAATGAAGTCAAAGGATGTAAGTTAGACACCTTGAAGAATTGCAAATTCTTATTATTGATAGAGAATTCTTATTAATTGAATATAATTCTTATTGATAGAGATATTGTATTATTGATAGAGAAAATTTACTTAATGATTAGCTGCAACTAAAAAATTGAAATTATTTTTTAGGATTTCAACCTTTACTCCAGTAGAGTTGACCCATGGTCCACGAATGGCCAATGCTGTTTCCTATCTGCTTTGCCCCTTTATTATAGTGCATTTGTACATTGTGTCTCCATATATTTTGTATTATATTGGTAATGACACCAGTTCCAAAGGTGTTTCCTAATTGGCCTGTTTTATGTTCATGGTATTTCATGCTTCGCACGCCTGTCTCTCCCATGTTAATTTATTAGTTACTGTAGTGGCGTTTTGTCCTCGTATTATAATATTTGAATGAAAATTTTCTTGCCCTGACTTAGTAACTAGTTCTTAGGGATATTGTTTAATGTACTGTACCATAGTTAGGCATTTGTCCATTTGCAGGACTGTTTCCTGTCACATTTTGTTTACAATTTATATTGCTCTAAGTAATTTTGAGACAGCTTGTCTCTAGCGCATGCTCTTTGGCCGCTGGCCAAGCCTCGCCGTGGAACTGCTCGCAAAGCCTAGTTCCCATGTTGCTTACGTGTGACCCTTATTCCAGGCCCCCTGTAGCTCTGTCTACATTTTTCCTATTGTTTTTAGTATTGACAGACATAATCTTATGATTATGTGTCTTTATTCTGTATTAGTTTTATTCTGTGACATGGCCAACGTTTGGACCTCAAAATAATTTAATTTTTGTAAGTATCACGATTTTCCTTATTATGAAATCTATTAGATTGATGATGTATTTCAATGTTTAATATATGTCTGTATGGGTTAACTTATAGGTTCTGAAGAAGATACCATTATTGGCACCGAAACCTAGGTAAAAAAAAAAAATCCTTGCAGCTGAAGGCTGAATTTCTTATTGTCTGAACAATTCACGGTTGCTGAAGCGCTGCATTATGTTAAAGATTTGCATTTCCATAACTTATCACATGTATCTCTTTACAACTTCTCTCTGTTGCTCATATCCCTAAGTAAACATTCAAAGTGTAATGGTTGGAAACTGTTCCCTGTAGCCTAATGTCTGTGAACAAATTAAAATATCTACTTTATATTTGTTATAGATATCAGAACTTTTTACAATTGAAGACAGTATATTTATTTTGTTCTTGTTTATTCCAGGAAAATAAAATTCAACTTTGGTGACAAAATTTAAGGGCATGTTTCAAGAAGGAAAATAATGCCCAGAGGGACCTAAGATCTGGACAAACATTGAAGAAATGCAAGAAATATGAATGAATGCTCTGATCAGCTGCTGTTCCTTTTACCATCCTTGAACAAAAGGCAAAATAGCAACAGTGTTCCAGAAGACTATAAAACCCCACTGGAACAATCAATTAGGTGTACTACCAGTATTTTAGAATCTTCAGAGGAACTTTCTGAGTCATTAAACATTGATGAAGGTACAGGAATCGGCCACAGCCACACAAGTACTTGTCGACGGTCTTCAGTGTCATCAGTGCCCAGGGAAAAAAAACGAAGGCAAGAAGTTGTTACAAAGAACACCTACTACAGATTTTTAAAAAAGAAAAAAAAAACGAAGTAGTTGACTACATGGATTTTATACTATCTTTAGTGCCTTCATTACAAAGGCTGAATCAAGTGGAAAAATTAAAATTAAAAATTACAGTCCTGCAGGCAGTTGCTGATGCAGACCGGTCAAGTGGATCTCAGTCATCAGTTGCAGAAGAGATGTCTTTGAGGCCCACTTGGTTGAATTAGAATAAGAGGTGGGATCCAAAATTTTCGGGACTGGTGCTGCCATCTGGAAAGTAGGAGTAGTAGATCTTTGCACTGCTAGGTGGCGAGAGTTGCATATGTGATGAATCAGTGTGCGGAGTGGCATTCAGCTGGGAGGACGTGTTGTGTGTCCACAGTGATTTCCGTAATACTCTGTTTTTGGTGTGTGGCAATTTTACGGTGGATCCGTGAACAGAACAGTGCGTGTGTATCAAATTCTGTACGAATCTCTGGAAAAGTGCTACGGAGACCCTTGCAACGATTCAACAAATGTTTGGGGGACAGAGCATGAGCCATACGCGTGTGTTTGAGTAGCATGCTTGGTTCAGGGCCGGCTGTACAGACGTTGAAGATGATGCTCACACTGGAAGGCCCATTAACTGCACAACACCAGACATTGTTGCCAAACTTCAACAACTGGTTCATGCGGATCGACATCGAACCATTCAAGACCTTACGGATGAAGTGGGTATTGGTTGTGGGACATGTCAACTAATGTTGACTGATGAATTAGGCATGCATTGTGTCACTGCAAAATTTGTGCCAAGGATCTTGGCTGCCGATCAGAGGGCACAGCATGTTGAAGTGTGCACGGTCCTTTGTCAGACCGCATCTGATGATCCGACATTCTTGTCACGGGTTTATGACTGGCAGCGAGAGCTGGATTTACTGTTATGACCCAAAGACAAAGCAACAGTCGTCCCAGTCCGGGCTCCCGAAGACCCAAAAAAGCGAGAAGGTGAAGAGCAAAGTGAAGAACATGATAATTGTTTTCTTTGATACCAAGGGAATTGTGCACAAAGAATTCATCCCACCCAACCAAAAGTGAATTCCGCATACTACTGTGACATTTTGCGACGGCTCTGTGAAAATGTGCGGCGACAACGGCCCGAACTTTGGTGTCAAGGGAACTGGCTGCTGCATCACACCAACGCACCCTATCACACTTCCTTGCTCACCAGGACATTTTTGGCAAAAAACATGGTGGATGCACCTCACCGACCATACTCTCCAGATGTGGCACCTTGCGACTTCGCACTATTCCCAAAACTGAAACTCAAGTTGAAAGATCGTCGGTTAGACACTCTAGGGAGGATTCAAGAAGCATTGCTGGCAGTAATAAACACCCTCAAAGAACAGGACTTCAGAAAACGTTTGACCAGTGACATAAGTGCTGGGACCAGTGTGTACCGGCAGATGGGAACTACTTCGAGGGCAATGGTGACCATTAGTCCAAAGGTAAGGTTTTCAACAGATGGCAACACCAGTCCCGAATATTTTTGATAGCACCTTGTATGCCAATCAGATGACATTTTCAGCACATATGTCAACTTCTAAATAAATCAATTTTTAATACACACTTGTATTTCTTTCTTAAGTATATTTACCTTGTAGTAACCAAAAGCCTTTCAGTACTTGAAATTCTCCCATGAATGACATTCTGACACGTATTATGAGGTGAAGCAATTGCAAGTAACGTGTCAAAACTGTTGATAGACATTCTGGTGTACTCCCAAAATTTTGAGGGTTGTGACCTCAGTTCTTCATACAATGTACAGAACTGTCTTTTTGCTGTATTTGCACTTACTATGGCTGTACCCAACATTTTGCCGCCATCTCTTCTGTCTCGATTTTATAAGATCGTGAACACTTGCAACCATTTCAGAGTCCATGTACTGGAAAGATTGTCATCTAACTTTAAAAACCTCAATACTACCTATTGGCCAAGTAAAATCGGTCGGTCGGAAACTTGTTCATGCATGCCTACCCGTATAGGCCACTATCCTTTGCTGTCAGTGTTGTTGAGGGTTTTTGAGAAGGCCTTGTATAAGACAATAGTAATATATCTCTGTACAAGTAATTTGTTGTCAGACCTACAGTTTATCTTTAAGAAAAAAGATGTCTGTAGAAAATGGAATTTCTTTTGCATGTGAGGCTCTTATAGAGCTAAATGGTGAGGACAGTGAGTATCGTCATTGATTTATCAAAAGCATTTGTGTAAGTCAGAAAAGTGGAATGAGGAAGAAATCTGAATACTGGTTCAATTAATATCTAGAAACCAAGAAATACAAGAGTCCACTTCATTTTTCCAAACAGATAACAGATTTGAACCTGATTGGGGTGTTGTAAAGTGAGGCACACATAGGGTTCTGTTTCTGAATCCTATGTTTTTTTTAATATGTCAGTAATGTGACATGAAACACCACAAGTGATGGAAAATTTTTTGTGTGTACTGATAGTGTACTTGTCACTGTGAAGAATGTGGAATGCCATGTAAATTATTTTTCATACAAAGCAGTGGATAACAGTTGCTCATGGTACATTAATCATATGAAATTGTGTGTTCTAGAGACATATTAAGTTGTCAACTATGATAATGAATACAGGCCAAAGCAATTAACTAAAAATTGTTCCAAGGCCAGGATTTGAATCCCAGCCTTAGTACAAATTTTAATTCTGGTTGTATTCATTATAGTTGCTTATGGGTTACAGGGTACAAATTGACATTTAACTGAGACAAAATGCAATGCGCTGACTGAAGTCCACAACGATGCACCTATGCAGTGATTAGGACCCAAACACATCCCTGAAGATGTCCACCATAGATGGCAGAAAAATTGGCTTACCAGAAAATACATTGAATGTGGCATAATAACAATGAAAAATGAGATTATTGTAGGTGTATCAACATAATACTGCAAAAGCAGATAAATGAGGACCATACACTACACTACACTATCTATCTATATCCGGATCCCGCTCCAGCTACTGTCGGGTCTGGGTGTTGACGAGTCCTCTCCATTTGGCTCGGTCCTCCCACCACGTTTCTTCCTCCACTTGCCAGGTCACACCTCTCCTTTCCACCAATATTCTCACTCCCATTTTCCACCGTGTTCTTGGGCGCCCTCTAGGTCTTTTCCCATTCATCTTTAGCTCTTCCATAATTTTGGGGAGTCTCTGCCCATGCATCCTCTTAACATGCCCTTACCATCTTAATCTCTCTCTCTCTCTCTCTCTCTCTCTCTCTCTCTTTCCAGTTTCATCTCTCATACTTTCTTGTTTAAGGTCCTTTCTAATCTCTACATTCCTTACTCTGTCCATTCTTGTTTTTCCCTTAACTGCTCTGAGAAATTTCATTTCCCCTGCTTGTGGTCTGCTCCAGTCCCTTTCTGTCATTGTCCATATTTCTCCACCATAGGTGACAATAGGGAAGTAATAATTCTTATATGTAAGGAGTTTTGCTTTTTCTGAAACTTCCTTATTCCAAATCAGGTGTTTTATTGTTTGGTAAAAATTGCCTCCCTTCTGTAACCTCCCATTAATTTCATTAATTATTCTTCCATCCCTAGATATTTCACTCCCTAAATAGGTGAAACTTTCTACCACTTTGAGGGGTTCTCCATTCAAGCTAGTATTTCCGTTGATCCCTTTTTCTCACTTCACTCTTATCTTTATTTAATTTTAATCCATACCTTTTCATTATTTTCTACCATGCATCAAGTTGTAACTGTACATCTACCTCTTTATCACCCCATATTACCATATCATCTGCAAAAATCATCTTTTTGCCTTTTTTTTACTATATATTTAACTGCTCTGTTCATTCCCTCCATCCCAACATTAAAAAGTGCAGGAGATAGAATACTTCCTTGCTTAGTTCTTGTCTTATTTCGAAGTATTCAGAGTTTCCCAATGGTGTTCTAATTCTACAATTGTGTTCTCTGTACATTGTCTTTATTACATTAATGTATCTATCTTCTTCATTTCTTCCCCCCAGAGTCTTCTCCTGTTAACTGAGTCATATGCCTTTTCTATGTCTGTAAAAACCACGATCACCCTTTTGTTATACTCCCAACTTTTTTTCATTAGTTAACGTATAGAAAATATCAGGCCGATTGTGCTTCTTCCTTTCCTAAACCCATGCTGTTCTTCACTCAGCTCCTTTTCTATCTTTTCACTTATTCGATTTAGTAAAATTCTTTCAAAAATCTTGGCTGTATGACTCATAAGGGTTATTCCTCTGTAGTTTTTACAAAGTCTTTTATTGCCTTATTTGAAGATGGGAACAATGTCTCCTCTTCTACAATCGTCAGATATTGCATTATTTCTCCACACACTTGATAGTGCTCTATACAGCCACTGCATTCCCACTAGACCTGCTGCTGTTATCATGTCCACTGAGACTTCATCAGGTCCTGGGGCTTTCCCCCCATTCAACTTCTTCGCAGATATTTCCATTTCTTGCAGAATAATTTGGCCTAATTCTGCTTCCTAACTTCTCTCAATTTCTCCATTATTTATTGTTTCCTCGTGTGCCTGCTCCTCAGTGTGTAACGGTTTCTTAAAATGTTTTTCCAGAGATCTTTTATATTCCCTGGATCTTCAGTCACAGTACCGTCCTCTGTTTCCATCTTTACTGGTACTTCAGAAGCCTTCCTTTTATTTTTCATCATTTTATAGAACATTTTCTTGTTGCTCTTTGCATCTTCTTCAAGTTTTCATACACTACACTAAATGTGAAAAATGTTATATGGCAACTTCATAAAGAAATTGTTTTTTAGAACTATTCATGTCTGACAAATATAGGTACCTAACAATGTGATCAATATGAAACTAAGTAAAAAAATATTTATGAATTATGTACCTCCATCTATGTGTGTCCTCATCCCTGAATGATCTGTGACACAGGTTTAACTAGAATGATCTTTTGTCAGATTTGATCCAGGTCCCAGGAAAAAAGGCAGTATTACATTATAAGAGCAGATAGTGCAGCTACACTTTGTCATTAAATTCTTAATTAGTGGTGTTGTGCCCATTGCATTTATCGCTGTAAGAATTGCATAGTCATTCTATTTTACATCATACCAAATCACCACACTTCATTATCTATGTGATGTCTCCGACTAGTGATCACTATACAGGGTGAGCCAGAACTCTACTGACACAATTCCAGCAGTCGTTCAGGGATGTTTTCTGAATATTTTAGCGGAAGGGACCCTAGGTCTCAGATGGCTCATTGAGAACAATTGCATTTCATTTGATGTATTACCCCAATTTATGGTTGTATCTGCTTTGCAGTGAAAATATCTGCACAATAGTGCAAGTGTCAGTTGTGTGCACTGTGTCTTGTTTGAAAATAAATGTGTTCCATTCATTCACAGTACAAGCTGTTGACAACTGTAATTTCTACTATATTCTTGGCTCTTGAGCTTACATTCAGTACTGCTCAGGTCTGTTTTGGGTTTGTTTTTTCAGCATGTTAGTTCTGTAGGAAGTGATACTGACGAAAAGACAGCTGATACGCACCTCGTGTATGGGTTTACTGAATACCATGGAAGAGCATAAGCTCAGCTGTTCTGTCAAATCTGAAAACATTGCATTACTCTCTGTTCAGCGTAGTTTGTTTCAGTGATTGCATATTACAGGCTTTTTCTCTGTTGTGAAGGTATTTTAACAGAAACAAAGGTGACAGTGGTAAGAAACAGTGTAAGTCATAATTAAATTGTTATTCCTTAATGAGCTGCAGAAGACCATGGGTACCCTAAACTAAAATACTCAGAAAATATCCCAGAACAACATTCAAAAGTTTGTCAGAGTTCTGGTTCACCCTGTAGTTTAGTTGTGCTGATTACTTTGCAGGTTATGAGTTGAAGTCACTACACCAAACATGGACCTTCTACAAACTCTCCTGCAAGTCATGTAGTTTGTACAAAAAATTACAGGAGCAGCATTTATCAGGTACAATCGTATGGGGATACTTATCATTTGTATGTCTCATAAATAGGCATGCTTGATTGAGTTCCAGTGACAAATGGGAATCCAGAACTACATATCATGTTTGATCTGCAAGTGATTTGTGACAAGTTGTTGGTAATGAACAGCAGGCTAACTAGATATCCTAGAATGTATTGTAATTACTTACTGAAGGTTGTTTATCTAAGCTGAACTAATGGGAAGTCTGGTCTTTTTAGAATAGGGATAAAGCATATTGTCAATAGTTTGATGAGTTTTCATGGGAAGCTTTTAGAAAAACCAAATAACGAATTGGCAGAAGCTTGAATAAAGATGACGATTACTCTACCACTTCTTGCAAAAAAATTTTATTAGTCCCTGAATGTTGTCCTGGCTTACCTGGTTACTGGCGGATTGTGAAGAAAGGGAGTGACACTAAATTTATGCAGTATACAAACCATTTTCATTTACTGAGTACTGCTGTAGTTGTAGTTATATTTTCTCTAGCCTTGTACAGCCATTCTGCTTTCTCCAGGACATGTTCCTTAGACTTCTGTCATCTCAATATCGAACAGAAGAGTCATACTTCAGTGGGAAGACAAATCTTCGGAGATGGCAAACAAGACACTGCAGTTAATAAATTTGATCTCATCGCGTTAAGATAAAGAGACTGTTGTTGATAGTTTCCTCCTCTGGAGGTGTGATGCACCAGTATGTGAAGCTTGTGGAATACTTTACCTACTTGTGTTTTGTATGCTGAAACAAAAACAACTCTGCTTGGCTGGAGATATGTCCACCACCATATCTGACAATAACCACATTTTAAGACAGATTTTAATAGCTAGCAATGTGTGGAGTAGTGTGGGTCATTGTGCTCAGAGTTTATTGCACCCCTCTGTTCTTTATTAAGTAGTCAACCATTCACATACAACAGGCAGTCCTAGAAGTTTTATGCAGATGATTCTTGTTCCATTAAGTAGTATCTCAAGTAGAGAAACAGTACGGTTTTATTCAGCTATGAAGACACCATTGTAAAGGGGGATGCTAAAATTTCCATTAATTTTTGTTGTAAACTCATCATTTATACAGTGATTAGCAACCTTTCAATCACTCTGGCTCATTGTTAACCATAGTGACATACACTAAAACATGGAGCTATAATAAGGAGAGATGCCATTACAGACTGATGGTGTATTGATTTGAAGCTAGTGTTGCCATGTTTGGTGCCCCAAAGCTTCAGCAGACTACTGCTTCTTCTTCTTCTTCTTCTTATTCTTATTCTTAATTTCTGTCCTGTGAATACAACATTTGTTTTAAATAGAAAAAAATTACAGTGCTTTTGTGAATGACAGTACACCAGGAAGGCATTTGCAAACATTTTTCTGTCTTAACCCATTAAGTCCCAAATTATTTTTTTTAATTGAATTTTTTATTCCTTAATTATAATGTACATAGTGTATGAACCACAATGAGTACAAAAATAGCCAAAGAATATTTATACATGCTGATATGTCCTCAAAATAGGACACTGGGATCTAACAGTATCATATAGCATACTAAACTGTATTCAAGTCTTAACTACACTCCTGGAAATGGAAAAAAGAACACATTGACACCGGTGTGTCAGACCCACCATACTTGCTCCGGACACTGCGAGAGGGCTGTACAAGCAATGATCACACGCACGGCACAACGGACACACCAGGAACCGCGGTGTTGGCCGTCGAATGGCGCTAGCTGCGCAGCATTTGTGCACTGCCGCCGTCAGTGTCAGCCAGTTTGCCGTGGCATACGGAGCTCCATCGCAGTCTTTAACACTGGTAGCATGCCGCGACAGCGTGGACGTGAATCGTATGTGCAGTTGACGGACTTTGAGCGAGGGCGTATAGTGGGCATGCGGGAGGCCGGGTGGACGTACCGCCGAATTGCTCAACACGTGGTGCGCGAGGTCTCCACAGTACATCGATGTTGTCGCCAGTGGTCGGCGGAAGGTGCACGTGCCCGTAGACCTGGGACCGGACCGCAGCGACGCACGCATGCACGCCAAGACCGTAGGATCCTACGCAGTGCCGTAGGGGACCGCACCGCCACTTCCCAGCAAATTAGGGACACTGTTGCTCCTGGGGTATCGGCGAGGACCATTCGCAACCGTCTCCATGAAGCTGGGCTATGGTCCCGCACACCGTTAGGCCGTCTTCCGCTCACGCCCCAACATCGTGCAGCCCACCTCCAGTGGTGTCGCGACAGGCGTGAATGGAGGGACGAATGGAGACGTGTCGTCTTCAGCGATGAGAGTCGCTTCTGCCTTGGTGCCAATGATGGTCGTATGCGTGTTTGGCGCCGTGCAGGTGAGCGCCACAATCAGGACTGCATACGACCGAGCACACAGGGCCAACACCTGGCATCATGGTGTGGGGAGCGATCTCCTACACTGGCCGTACACCACTGGTGATCGTCGAGGGGACACTGAATAGTGCACGGTACATCCAAACCGTCATCGAACCCATCGTTGTACCATTCCTAGACCGGCAAGGGAACTTGCTGTTCCAACAGGACAATGCACGTCCGCATGTATCCCGTGCCACCCAACGTGCTCTAGAAGGTGTAAGTCAACTACCCTGGCCAGCAAGATCTCCGGATCTGTCCCCCATTGAGCATGTTTGGGACTGGATGAAGCACGTCCAGCACGAACGCTGGTCCAACTGAGGCGCCAGGTGGAAATGGCATGGCAAGCCGTTCCACAGGACTACATCCAGCATCTCTACGATCGTCTGCATGGGAGAATAGCAGCCTGCATTGCTGCGAAAGGTGGATATACACTGTACTAGTGCCGACATTGTGCATGCTCTGTTGCCTGTGTCTATGTGCCTGTGGTTCTGTCAGTGTGATCATGTGATGTATCTGACCCCAGGAATGTGTCAATAAAGTTTCCCCTTCCTGGGACAAAGAATTCATGGTGTTCTTATTTCAATTTCCAGGAGTGTATTTATTTCTTGTGAAATGTTACACAACTCTTCACACACAGTGTCACACGGCATTTAACACAATATGTTTTTGGTTTCCCATTGCAGGTAGCCCTTTCACATCTTCTTTGCATGCTTATTTTGTCAATCATATGACCAATTCCATCAAACCTGATGTCTGGTATCACTCTTAACTGACTTGATGGGTATTCCATTGGACATCCAATATTTGGTCTTCCAGTGTCCAATTTCAGGTTATGTAACTAACAGCACATCTGAAATCCAGTAAATCCAGTGCATTTTGCCTACGTACTAGTCTGTAGAAGAGCCAGATATTTACAAGGGCCATTCTTCAATTTACTTCTGGAAACTTGGGATGTACTTGGCAGTGAAGTTTTACATACAGTTTCTTCGTTATTCTCTGATGCAACATCATGTAATTCAATAGCCCCTGGCACATCTGAGACTTCCACGGTTCCAGTAACATCGTCTGGACCTTCTTCTTCGTTGGTCGTATAGTCTACTTCAGGAGGACATACGGTGATATCAATAGGGTCCTGATCATCTGACACCACATTATAGAATGCGTCACTGTTTATTATTTCTTCGTTATTGAGGTATCTTATCTCATCTGAAGGCCATTATAATCTATATAAAATGAAATGAAATAAAATGTAATAAAATAAAGCGAAATGAAAGAATAATACATTATCACAAACTACAAGGAATGTGTAAATACCTCTGTCCATCTGGAACTGTATTATTTACTAATGGGTAAATGTACTTACATAATACATTGTAAATTTCAAAGTAACTTCTTATCCTGTAATATATATTTATAAAAGAGGGGTCGTTACTTACCTCAGCAACAAAATCTGGTAAAATTACCATGTTCTAAAAAGAAAATACATCCACAGTAGCAGAGTTTCATATTCGATTGGGCAGCAATACAAATAACTGAAATGATAACACCAAGTCCCAGTGTCCTATTTCGAGTACACCAAATTTTATAACAGTGGAAAACAATGAATATAACTCCAGTTGAGCTAACAATGCAAGTAGTTTAAAAGACACATTGTTGACTATAAATAATCACAAAAAGATCTTCGCCACATATTTCAAATATTACTAAATTGTCGATAAAGTAAATACCTATAATAACGGAAAGTGTGCCTTAATATTCAATAATCAATTAATGGTAGGATTTATTGCTTTTAATTTCCTTTAAGCATACATTTGTTATATAAATCATCAACAAATGACGTTGAACAGTAATAGTTGCAAATTAATAATTTATTGTGTATTTATAAATAAATATGTGCTCTGTCCTCAAAATAGGACACTGGTACTTAATGGGTTAAATGCATATTTGATTGAGTAAAAGGACAATTTTGCATTATTAACATAACTTTGTATTTGTAATATGTTTTGAATAATCAAGATAAGAAGTATACTATGTGAAAAGCTACTGTCGTAGTTCAGCATTTTCCTTTCTACAGACTGACCAAACTGATGTTTGGTCTGTGGTCTCTTCCCAAAATGCTGAGAACATATTTTGCAGTGTTTGGTCAGTTTCCAATCTTTCCTTATCACATCTTTCACCCAAGGAGCTTTTTGAGTTGGATTGATAGGAAATCTAAAGTCAAATGACAGAAATAAAATCATTACATTAAGAGTAAAAAGCACAACCAAAATGTTCATATATAAAAGAAAATATTGCTTGAATGAGTCCACTTATCTGTACACCGATAAACGACATGTCATTTTTGATCAAAATACTTCCACTAGAAGCTAATGTTTCGGGCAGCTAACATGACAGATGTCGGCTTCAAGGTTGTGACATCGTGACAGTGCACCATATACCTCCATGCACTAAATTCTCCACTACTTAAGGCCCATTATGGAAATGGTAATATGAATATTTTCATTGTGCCCTTAATATGCCTGTGGGGCTGGTGCTTCCTGACCATTTATATTTCTACTGTCTAAATATTTAATTATGTAGTTGTATTCAGTATTATTGCACTTTGTATGAAAGTTCTTTTGAGAGTATTCTGTACTTAATATCCAGATAACCGCTTTAGAATCGTAGTTGCTTTTCGTAGCTATAGTATTTGCATAGAGAATTTTTCCCTTTACTCCATTGTTGCGATAACATCAGCTGGAGAAGAAATTTTCTTTCACTAGATATCCGGTACATTTATTCTGTAACGTTTGTATTTGTAACTCATAATACTAGAAAAGGCTTTGCATTAAGCAAATTTTTAATATTTCAAAAACTCATGTGTAAGTCAAATTTGTTCATGTGGTCACTGAGCATTCTTACAATTAGGCCTACATGAAACAGTTCATTTGATGAAACCATCACTAGATCTTCCAATAAGATAGGATAATGATTTTTCTAATAAACTTTTCAGACAGCATAGTTTAATTTTAATGAAATATTTATTGCCTCTCCAGTAAGTAATAAAACATCACAATTACAAAAGCATCTTGCAAACACAGTTATACAGTCTAACAGAAAGCCTTTCTTTATGAGGTGCAACATACTAACTGAACATTTACAAAGGTAAATACAAAAAAGGTTTTGTCTTCTTCTTTTTTTTTTTTTTTTTTTACAATTAAAATAATTATTGGTGCAGTTACTATGAGCAAAATGGTAGTATCTTTTAGTTGTCATTGGGAATCCTAACTGTCACCTAATGATTTCACTTTCACTCTGCCACTGTGATGGTGAAGTATACTTGGCCTTGTTGCTCCAACCCCCATTCATACATGTAATGTAAGAAATACACACTTTGTAATTATCTCACATCATAGTAATGAGAGAAACTTGTTAATTACATTAAAAAAAAAAATCTGTACTTCACTCAGCCAGCAAAGGCAGCGCTCTGCACGAAAGTTCTGTCGCATTACAAGTATTATAGCTTAATAAGTTTCCAAATGGTTGTTGGTTTTAATACATAACACAATACCTATTAAACTGGTTCTCATCCGTATTGAACCACGTATTTATGTCAACAGTAGGCAGACAGCCTGACGAAAACTGCTAATGTGTTTTCCTGAGGAATTGTCACTGCAACTGTGCTTTAGTGAACTGACATGGCCTAGTTCAAACCACGTGGTATGCAGTAAGAGAGCCGATGACCTTGGTTTTGAACACCCCAAATCCGTCATCAACATAATATTAATCTGTAATTTCTTTTTCATGTTCAGAGACATCCGTTTTTATATACACATTCCTTCTGATTTCATGTCACTGTACCTTAGTTAAATTAAATATAGCATAGTGCTGCAAGTGAACTAGTATTGAATTATGTCTCAGTGAACCATGTGTCTGAAAAGTCTCTCTCTTATTTCAGGATTTGACTCAATAGTGTTCAGGACCAGTAACTTCAGCAGTTCGACACAATGAGTTACGAGGAAACAACAGAAGATTTAAATACACCAGTTGGTGAATTGACCAACTTGATGAATGATACTTTCACGTGCTGCATGAGGAACTATGAAGCATTACTGCCTTACCTTGAGAAAAATGAGACAACACCTAAAATATATCATAGATTAGTGCATGTTAATAAATTGTTGAACAAGTTAAATGAAGAACTCGTAGGACTGAGAGTTGACTATTTAACTCTGTCATCATATGAGCGAAAAAGGGAGCCTGTTCTGTCTGAGGGAACTAGGAAGAGAAGAGTCTCTGAGGTAAGCAGAAGTGGGGCCAAAACTATAAAGATGGAAATACCAGTTTCCAGTAATACTGAGTGTTCAGTTACATTACTTTCAGAGACTGGAATCGATAAGCAATCAGGGAATTTTGTATCAGTGGATACTGAAGAAACAAAACACACAAACGTACAGAAGCTAGATGTGCACTGTGCTAAAAATATAAAATCAGAAGTACGTGACTCGGATGAAGTTGTAGATTTACTAGAATCCATTGCAAGCAGTAGTTGTACTCCAACAGTTCAGACAGCATGCGATATTATAAATAATGGAATGACAGTACATATTGCTGGTGATGGGAAAAATGCATTTGTGTCAGGTAGACTTGTGGGAGATAATTCATGTGCTAAACCTGCTCACAAAATTACTCAGAATAAAAGTAATGAAGAGTGTGTTCGATTGCAAAATGTCAACAGTGAGACTAGCAAGCAAAAGGAATGTGAATCCAGTTGTGGTGATGATAGTAAAGATTACGACATTCACAGAGGACTACAAGGAGAAGTTAGTTGTACAACTTCCGTGTCTTGCCAAGCAGAGAGACCATTTGATGATAAAAAATCTCCTGTTGCTTTCACTACTTCTGATACGGAATCTGCTATGTTGGTAAAAGAGAGAGAAAGCAGTTGTAACAAGGGGGGAAAAGGAGCTCCTCATTCTCCTAGGAGAGATGAAAGAGCTGATATACCTGTTCAGAGAGCAGAGGAATTGTGTAATACAGAACTTGATCTATATGGTGTCATAAGGCACAAGAAAAGGCAATTTAAGTGTACAGTGTGCAACTGTGTACTTTGTAGTAAATACGCACTGTATGATCATTTGAAAGGAAAGAAGCATAAAAAGAAACTAGTAACTGCCAAGAACAGTTCTGCTAAAGGGTCTGGAAGTTCAAATAACAGCTTTGAAAATACTGCATCTGTTTCGGCGTGTTCTGCAGTTGCCTGCTCACTTGCTGATATTGTTCCAAGTTACAGCTGTGAAAGTACAGCATCTATTCCTTTGTCTTCTGCTGTTTCCTGCTCACCTTCGAATACTGTTCCAAATAACAGTTGTGAAAGCATAGAATCTGTTTCTGTGTATTGTGATGTTTCCTGCTCGCTTGCTGACACTACTACTATTGTAGAGAACACACACCAGATAATATCAACAAAACATGCAGTCAGATTAGATGATATATGGACATATTTTCGTGCACCATTTCACATTAACAAAAAATTCTTCAGGATTCATTCAGGGAAAGTAGTTTGCTCCCTTTGTAATGAAAAGATGGAGAGATACTTACTCGGTGTAAAGACACACATTTCTAAATTAAGTCACCTAAATCGGATAAATGTATTACAAAACATAGAACTGGCAAATAAGTCCTCAAGTAAACGGCTGTTAAATATACCAGGTATTCTAAACAATATTATTCCTAGAACTCAGTTTAGTTTGAGAGACAATGGTTTTTTTTGTAGTGTGTGCAAATGTTTCTGCGAAAATACAATTGTATTAAGTCATATGACAGGTGCAAGTCATGGTGAAAAGCTAGAGGAAATGAGAAAATCAATGGAAAGCAAAATGGAAGCAACTCGGGCAAGAAAAAAAAGGAAGAGAGGATTACATCACTTAAGAGCTATACACAACTGTCACCAGCAAGCAGGTGTTTAAAGGGACACCATGTGGCAAAGTGAAATGAAAATTAGCAATGTGATGAGTGTTTAAGATTAAGTGAAAGCATCAAAGTGAAGTAGGGAAAAAGTAAATGAAATAAACAGATATTTAACGAAGAGTGGTGGACTGGGATAAAGTTTTCAAATAGGTTGCTTTGGCAGGAGCAATTTTGAACTTGTTGGGAGGTCTTGACAGTACATTTTGGATTTATGTGCTCCTTCCCTACATAATATTTATTTACCTGTTCCCACATACTTTTAAAGTAAATATTATTTTTTGTTGTTTATATTAGTTTGTAGTTTTTGTTGTTATCATGTGTAAGATTTTGCTTTAAAGCTGAATTCATCATTCATTTCGTTGTAGTAACGTTTTCTCTTTCTTATACATTTACATGCCAGCTGTTTACTCATATGTCTTGTACATATAAGTCTGTTGTTATCCATTCAAAATTTCGCTATGATAAAACCAGCTACTTTAGAAAAGAATGCACTGGTTCTCTCACACCACGCGATGCCATTTTTATATACTATTGAAAATAAACCATTTACTTTAGATAGCCATGTCAGTTTTCTGTTGACTTACAAAGCAAAGACCTGTTTAACACACACATTAGAATTGTGAAAAATTAAATCTTTGAATCCAGATATTCTCATTAATTGTGAGAGGAGTGACTAATCAGATATTCTTTACTTAGTGTTTGCTTAGCTGGGATTTTCAGTTTCCTGCCTTATTCGTGCCTTCAAATATTTTTTTTTCAACTCTTAGTGTTGTGGTTGTGACTTAGCGAGTTCAGGCCTAACTCGCTTTTCAAATGTTTAGTGAGTAAATGGTTTGGCACACAACTGCCAGAATCCTTAAGTTTGTGAAGAGGCTACTACAAGATGTTCATTTATAGACTTCATGCAATGTTCTTATTGCACACTTCTGTAGAATAAGTACTCCTTTGATCTTAGCTACACTCCCCCGGCAGCTTTTGCAGCAGGACAGTACTGAGTGGAAGTGTGTTGGCAATCCTGTTTGCAGTTAAACACAGAGTGAACTCCATAAACAGGGTGTATACGCCACGTAACAACCGGGAGATTCGAGAAAAACCTGGGAATTTTTTCATCTGGGAAAAACCCGGGAATTTTTTAGAATTCCGGGAATTTTTCATTGTTTTAGTTTTCAGTTAAATTTTCGTAATTTTGACTAGTAAGAACCGATACTCTAACAAAACATATTACTGTATCCCGCTACTGCAGAATAATACTTCAACAATAAAACATGAATGAGAGAAATAATGAAAATAACTTAAATTGCAAATACAACAATGACACACAGTGCTCATGCAAGCATCTGCCAACAGCAAAATGTGTCAAAGGCTTTTAATGCGATCCTGTCTGTTTCAATTATTCTTGAGTTGACCGTCTGGTTTTAAACTTTCTTTGCTTTTTGCGTTTAATTTGATTTGGAAACCGTTGAGATTGAACTTAACATATATATGGATGGACATGAGAAATGAAAGGTTGCAATAAATTTTTCATCTGTGATTATTACTTTACGTATGAAATATTCTGTTGCAGATTAATAAAAATGAATTTCTTTGAATATTCCCAAAATAATGATTCAAGTTTTACTTTTATTCAAGTACTAAAACTTTTTGTGTAAGAATGAAAATATTATTGTCCATCGAACTTAGCAAACATTTTCACATTGCAGTGGATTTTTGTGTACCGGATATATCCCGACTATCTTTACTATATGAATTTATTTATTTATTTTTTACATTGCTAAGCTCTCCTGAAAAAATATCCACTTTTTAATACACTTTACAATATGTTCAGAATTTATCACTTTTTGAATGAAAATTTACAATAGCTGCAGCTTGAATCCACCTGTGTGTGCACAAAATAAAATCTACTATCTCCTTTTATTCTGCGTCTGGAATGCTGTGAAAAGAAACACATTATTATTTTCATTCACCTCTACCTGTACCCTTTTTAGGATGTGGTCGTTATTGCGATCGTATATTTAAATCTGCTGCTGCAGACTGCTCGCTCGCAGCGCAGCTCTGCACCGCCAGCGATATCCCTTAACATGCTGAAATTTCTTAAATAAAATGGGTAATGTCCGGTGCGAACTTTGCAGTAATTGTGACAATGCAGTAATTGTGACAAACAGATTTTACTAGATAAATATATTTTAACAGAAACAATTAAAATCTTTACACACCTTTTACAATCCTTGGTACAAATGGCGTCCATCATTGACTTACGACAAATGAAGACTACGTAAGAGCCTAATGCAACGTCACGGGTTCCTCTCCTATTCAGTCCGTGCAGAAGACAAGCGATTCTATTACAATATATTGCCCATTTATATCTTAACTAATTCTTGTACAGTCTTTGTCATTTCGCAATAACATATTGTTTCTTCGGTGGCAGTTTTCACATCCTCCACCACAGATAGTATTTCACACTCTTTCAATAATCATTTATAATAGCAAAATTCATAATTATCTTTTTCCTCACAAAATTAAGTGCCCTTTGAAATTTAACTAACAGAAATACATATAAATTATTACCGCGGGCATCGACCTCAGCAGGAGCCGACGCGACGTGACTCGTCGAGCTTCGTGCAACAATTACTTCATGCCGTTCGACGAATGTCATTGTCGATGTGTAAATAAACATTTTCCAAAACTATCCAAATAAAATATCACGAGAAACATTTGTATGAACACGATTTATGCAAAAGACAATTAACATTTGCTGTGTTTAAATTCTGAAAACATTGACTGTATATAATATACGTAAATGATTTGGCTTTGTGTCGTATGAATAACATTTATGAACTGATAGGTCAAAAGATATGCAAAACTGAAGTAATATCGTGACATAGTAAGTACAAGAGAGACGTTTACACAATGAACTATAATATCAATGTATGTGACAATGTTATTATGTGACATTTCATTATAGACTGTTAATGTACATAAAAGTGCTTAAGGGGCTCCGGAACACCCTATACTTGCAATGTTAAAATAACGCTTATAAATTACATCTTTCCTCACAAAGTATTTGAGGTAGGAAGTTGAACTTTTTACAGATTATTTATTGGAATATGGGCTACAACTTAACACAGGGATTTTACAAAATTTTAGTTCAGTTATTAAAGATGATTTTTTTCAATTGTAATGAAAATTCACAACATTTTTTTGCCATTTTTTATTTATATATTCAAAAATATACAGTTTTTTGGAAAAAGGCTGTGTTAAATTATGCAGAAGGTACTGTGTAACATTTACTGAAAGTTTGAAACAAATATGTTTGGAAGATCCTTAGAAAACATGTAATTAGTATGAGAAAATAAAAGTTTTGGGAATCGAGCGACAAAGATTGGATTAACTTTTAAGTGCATTCCAGGTCCATAGGATGGATTATCTTCATCCTCTGCAAACTCCTCATCCAGCTTCCTCTTGTTCCTCCTCCTGTTTACTCTTGCTTGGAATTCTAGACTCTTTACAGCCCTGTCTGCAGCCCGAAGGCGTTCCTTGTCTAAAGCAAGCATCGCTCGTACCATGTTAGAATGTTATTATTTACAGTAATAACACATACCTTTGGCTTTCCAACATTTCTCCTTTTCTTAAAAGCCTTCAGAGGATTTCTAATAACTTTACTTTTACTCATTATTATACTTCAACAAAACAGAGACTCAAGAAACAGAATTAATTACGAATATTTTCGAGATAACGACAGAGTAAATAAACATGAAACAATCGACAATCACACCAGCGATATATATTGAACCATCACAGGTTAGCTACAACACATACTTTATCTCACATCACTAAAATGTACCTGATGAACACGGACGTTAATAATAACACCATTTGACAGCAGTTTAACAGCGCCACAGTGGGGTCACGCCCATGTAGAACACATTTCAAAAAAAATTTAAAAATAGTTGTAGTCTTCGGAATTGAATAAATTATATATCTATTAAAAGGTAATAGTCTGCAGATTCAGAAAACGCAAAAAAGTAAAAATCGAACTTTCATGATTTTGAGCCTTTCCGCAGCCCCTTAATGGAAAAATGGCCAAACCCAATTATGAACCAGATGGGATGGCTGGGCTCCGGCAAAGTTTTACCCAGGTACGACTGAGAAGCGTGGCTGAAGTTACTGCAGACGCGTGTTGCAGTCCAGACTTCCAGTGTGCCCTCTTCTTGTGGTACTCCATCAAACATGGAAAAAATTCACACACAGTGTACTATTCTTACTGACATAAGTTTTAGCTGTGGGAGAGTATACACACGGTTAGTGGTAGTTATCACTCATTAGGCCTTCACTGATCTGGTTTGCACAATGTCGTTTGGGTATGATAACATGTTTCACTGGGCACACAATATCCCTACACTATGTCACAACTCTGTCGTCCGTCACACGCAAGTCTGTATCACACTATAAATATATCTCCGCAGTCAATGCGCTTCCACAGCGTCCCTTGACATTCAAATACTTTTTTTTTTTCCCCACAGACACTGTAAACGTTGCTGTTAGACACTAATTTGTTTCACTGATTCTTCGTGGATTACTGTTTGTGTCTTGTGGATTACTTATTTTCCTATGAACACTGCTTTTGTTTGCATTAATAATCTAGCAACGCATTGTTGTAGTCTTAACAGTCACTATATGTCTGCTACATAATACTTCGTTCGTTCTCATATATTTAAATGTCTGCTTGTGTCTGTGTATATGCGGATGGATATATGTGTGTGTGTGTGTGTGTGTGTGTGTGTGTGTGTGTGTGTGTGTGTGTGTGTGTGTGTGTGTGCGCGAGTGTATACCTGTCCTTTTTCCCCCTAAGGTAAGTCTAACCGCATGTCAATTTTATCATCATTCAAAGAAGAAAAACACAAATAATCATAGAAAAAGGGAAACACTAACATATCGTTGTTGTTGTTGTGGTCTTCAGTCCTGAGGCTGGTTTGATGCAGTTCTCCATGCTGCTCTATCCTGTGCAGTGCAAGCTTCTTCATCTCCCAGTACATACTGCAGCCTACATCCTTCTGAATCTGCTTGATGTATTCATCTCTTGGTCTCCCTCTACGATTTTTACCCTCCACGCTGCCCTCCAATACTAAATTAGTGATCCCTTGATGCCTCAGAACATGTCCTACCAACCGATCCCTTCTTCTAGTCAAGTTGTGCCACAAACTCCTCTTCTCCCCAATTCTATTCAATACCTCACTCATTAGTTATGTGATCTACCCATCTAATCTTCAGCATTCTTCTGTAGCACCACATTTCGAAAGCTACTATTCTCTTCTTGTCCAAACTATTTATCGTCCATGTTTCACTTCCATACATGGCTACACTCCATACAAGTACTTGCAGAAACGACTTCCTGACACTTAAATCTATACTCGATGTTAACAAATTTCTCTCCCTCGGAACACTTTCCTTGCCATTGCCAGTCTACATTTTATATTCTCTCTACTTCGACCATCATCAGTTATTTTGCTCCCCAAATAGCAAAACTCGTTTACTACTTTCAGTGCCTTATTTCCTAATCTAATTCCCTCAGCATCACCTGATTTAATTAGACTACATTCCATTATCCTTGTTTTGCTTTTGTTGATGTTCATCTTATACCCTCCTTTCAAGACACTGTCCATTCCGTTCAATTGCTCTTCCAAGTCCTTTGCTGTCTCTGACAGAATTACAATGTCATCGGCAAACCTTAAAGTTTTTATTTCTTCTCCATGGATTTTAATTCCTATTCTGAATTTTTCTTTTGTTTCCTTTACTGCGTGCTCAATATACAGATTGAACAACATCAGGGATAGGCTAAAACCCTGTCTCACTCCCTTCCCAACCACTGCTTCCCTTTCGTGCCCCCTCAACTCCTATAACTGCCATCTGGTTTCTGTACAAATTGTAAATAGCCTTTCTCTCCCTGTATCTTATCCCTGCCACCTTCAGAATTTGAAAGAGAATATTCCAGTCAACATTGTCAAAGGCTTTCTCTAAGTCTACAAATGCTAGAAACATAGGTTTGCCATTCCTTAATCTAGATTCTAAGATAAGTCGTAGGGTCAGTATTGCCTCACGTGTTCCAACATTTTTACAGAATCCAAACTGATCTTCCCTGAGGTCAGCTTCTACCAGTTTTTCCATTCGTCTGTAAATAATTTGCGTTAATATTTTGCAGCTGTGACTTATTAAACTGATAGTTCAGTAATTTTCACATCTCTCAACACCTGCTTTCTTTGGGATTGGAATTACTATATTTTTCTTGAAGTCTGAGGGAATTTCGCCTGTCTCATACATCTTGCTCACCAGATGGTACAGTTTTGTCAGGACTGGCTCTCCCAAGGCTGTCAGTAGTTCTAATGGAATGTTGTCTACTCCAGGGGCCTTGTCTCGACTCAGGTCTTTCAGTGCTCTGTCAAACTCTTCATGCAGTATCGTATCTCCCATTTCATCTTCATCTACATCCTCTTCCATTTCCATAATATTGTCCTGAAGTACATCGCCCTTGTATAGACCCTATATATACTCCTTCCACCTTTCTGCTTTCCCTTCTTTGCTTAGAACTGGGTTTCCATCTGAGCTCTTGATGTTCATACAAGTGGTTCTCTTATCTCCAAAGGTCTCTTTAATTTTCCTGTAGGCAGTATCTATCTTACCCCTCGTGAGATAAGCCTCTACAGCCTTACATTTTGCACTTCCTGTCGATCTCATTTTTGAGACGTTTGTATTCCTTTTTGCCAGCTTCACTTACTGCATTTTTGTATTTTATCCTTTCAGCAATTAAATTCAATATCTCTTCTGTTACCCAACGATTTCTACTATCCCTCGTCTTTTTACTTACTTGATCCTCTGCTGCCTTCACTATTTCATTCCTCAAAGCTACCCATTCTTCTTCTACTGTATTTTTCCCCCCATTCCTGTCAATTGTTCCCTTATGCTCTCCCTGAAACTCTGTACAACCTCTGGTTCTTTCGGTTTATCCAGGTCCCATCTCCTTAAATTCCTACCTTTTTGCATTTTCTTCAGTTTTAATCTACAGTTCATAACCAATAGATTGTGGTCAGGGTCCACATCTGCCCCTGGAAATGTCTTACAATTTAAAATTTGGTTCCTAAATCTCTGTCTTACCATTATAAAATCTGTCTGAAACCTTCTAGTATCTCCAGGGTTCTTCCATGTATACAATCTTCTTCTATGATTCTTGAACCAAGTGTTAGCTATGATTAAGTTATGCTCTGTGCAAAATTCTACCAGGCGACTTCCTCTTTCATTTCTTAGCCCCAATCCATATTCACCTACTACATTTCATTCTCTTCCTTTTCCTACTGTCGAATTCCAGTCACCCATGACTTAAATTTTCATCTCCCTTCACTACCTGAATAATTTCTTTTATCTCATCATACATTTCTTCAATTTCTTCATCTGCAGAGCTAGTTGGCATATAAACTTGTACTACTGTAATAGGCATGGGCTTCGCGTCTGTCTTGGCCACAATAATGCGTTCACTATGCTGTTAGTAGTAGCTTACCCACACTCCTATTTTTTTTCTTCATTATTAAACTTACTCCTCCATTACCCCTATTTGATTTTGTATTTATAACCCTGTATTCGCCTGACCAAAAGTCTTGTTCCTCCTGCCACTGAACTTCACTAATTCCCACTATATCTAGCTTTAACCTATCCATTTCCCTTTTTAAATTTTCTAACCTACCTGCCCGATTAAGGGATCTGACATTCCACGCTCCGATCCATAGAACACCAGTTTTCTTTCTCCTGATAGTGATGTCCCCTTGAATAGTCCCCACCCAGAGATCCGAATGAGGGACTATTTTACCTCCGGAATATTTTACCCAAGATGACGCCATCATCATTTAATCATACAGTAAAGCTGCATGCCCTCGGGAAAAATGATGGCTGTAGTTTCCCCTTGCTTTCAGCCGTTCGCAGTACAACAACAGCAAGGCCATTTTGGTTAGTGTTATAGGCCAGATCAGCCAATCATCCAGACTGTTGCCCCTGCAACTACTGAAAAGGCTGCTGCCACTCTTCAGGAACCACATGTTTGTCTCGCCACTCCAAAAATAGCCCTCCGTTGTGGTTGCACGTACGGTACGGTTATCTGTATCATTGAGGCACGCAAGCCTCCCCACCAAAGGCAAGGTCCATGGTTCATGGGGGGGGGGAACATATCCTTATAGCTAAATATTTATACACTCTAGTATATTCTCTGTACACATTATATGTTACTACTGGTCATTCATTATACAAATAATTTTACATCCTTTTGAAGGTACAGCCCCCGCACTTTCCCCGACTGAGGACCTGCTAATAAGTAACTACACTCATGTGGCACTCTGATTATTATAAAAGGTCCAGCAGTATAAACTAACTGCCACCTGCTGTTTAGTTCGCCCCCCCCCCCCCCCCCCCCTCTGACTACATCTCTCTTGGACCAAGGAATGGAATACAACGCACGACAGTATCACAAAACACTTCTGTGTAGTCCAATAACAATTGTACTAAATCTCGCTGCTCTGCTAAGTTTAAATTCTCTGATTGTGTCACTTTATCCATAAGTTCATCTCCATTTGCACTGAATAGACCACATTGTACATCCAGATAATAGAGATCCCTTCCTAATGAATGATTATCTAAATGTAGTATGCATTGATTCCCACATTTGACATTAATCGCATTAAAGCTGGGCACAAGTACCTCCTCAGATTTCAGCATAGGCAATTCCACTCTTTTACCTGAATTCATTAAACTTAATTTTCCTGGAGAAAGGTCAATAATTGCGTCCCTTTCTCTCAAGAAATCTACACCTCAGATGCAGGCTACCTTCAAACCCTTTACTATTAAAAATGAGCATGCTTCGCTTCGTATATACATTTCCATCCGCGCTTGGTGTTTGATTATCTGTCCCTGTGCACTAGTGGCTCCAGTGATTCTGCAATTATTCAGGGGAAAAGTCGGCATATTCCTTTCTCTTCCCAGCACCTTGAATAACTCCATGCTCCTAACGCTGATAGTGGCACCTGTATCCACTATAGCCTTCATCTCAATGTCATTGATTTTTGACCTCTAATATCGCCTGTACCTTTTCATTGTGTTCTCTTAAACATGTGTGTGCTTCAGTCGATAGCTCCTGCCCCATCTGTGTTCCATCATTTTACCTTAGCATATAGATTTCAGATATGTCGAATTTTTGTTATTGTCCTGCTATTATCGAATCTCTCACCGTTTTGCCGCTCCGGGCTAGGCCTGTGATTCTCTTGCCAGGTTCGGTTTCCGTCATTGTAATGTTATTCCATGGACCTCTGGAATTTTTCCATCGGCTATTTCCTGGGTATCCAGCTTCGTACCGGTCATCGAACATCCGTTTCCTATCGTCATTTAATGGTGGACCATTGCCGTTTCGGTTCCTCCCATTATTCTCGTTCTGCACAAATTCTTGCCGGTTGTTGTTTCCTTCCCCATTTCCAAAATTGCTGAAATTTGTTCATCCTAATAGCGGGTTTTATTTATATATTTTTCGAAATATTTCCTTCAATTTCCTAGGCGTGGGGAATATGGCTCCGGATTGTATACTTCTTTTCGCAATCGTTCTTGTATGCATGCTGACCAGTATTTAGCCGAAAATGCTTTCTCAAATTGTTCGTAGGTTGTGCAGTTGTCAGCTGCTTCTGTCGCCCACAATGCGGAATCCCCTTTTATATATGACATCACGTACTGTATTTTTTGATCATGGCTCCATTCACTGGGTTGGATGTTTCTAAATCCCTTTATAAACACGACGGGGTGGACAGATTTTTAGTGTATGGTAAAGATCTTAAACTGTCTATTCTTTATGAGACTTTCTACGATCACCATTTTTGAATGATGCTTGTTTACTTCATCCGCGTCAGTCGCCTGCTCCATCTCGCAGTCATATCTTTTCTTTTCAGTACTTAAATGCTTGTAATTGTTGGGCCCGGCAAACGTTCGTGCGTTTCCGTTCTTGTCGAAGTCACTGACCTCCGCACGGTGCGTCTGTCACTCTGTGACAGTGCTTCCTCGATTTCCGCCCATACGTCTGCTGATATTCCGCTGCTATTGTGGAATATCATTGTGCAGTATTCGTTTAAGGTTCTGCACTTCTTTATTCGACCCTAAGTCTTTTCCTTCTACTACTGCTTGTACCTTTTCATCAATTTTTTGGCAATGTCAGTATCTTTCGTCTATGACTGCGTATTAAATTCCTTTTCAGTTTTAGTGACTTGTTCACACAGTTTTTCTATGACTTGTGTCGTGTCTATTTCTAGTTTCTCCATTCGGTTGGCCAGTACACCTATATCATCAACAATGCTGGTGTTGGCCACCTGTAGGTTATTAACCTTTTTTCGCTCAGTTCTTGTACGGCTTTCGTGGCCACCTGTAGGTTATTAACCTTTCTTCGCTTAGTTCTGGTACGGCTTTTGGGATTGCTTCATAATTCTGCTCTAAGCTAGCAGTCTCGCTCTGTATAACTTCTAGCGACTGCATTAGTTGCAGGTCTCTCTCTTGTTGTTTCCGATCACGTTCTGCCTGCTTAGTGTCACGCTCTGCCTATTGTTGGACAAACCTAACCTGAAAATTGAGCATGCGTTCTAACACTGCTTGTACCGACCGCCCCCGACACCTCACCACTCTCTGGTTCGTGTCCTATTTGCGTGGGTGGTACAGTTTCTTTACTTCCCACTGGAGCACTGGTAGGCAGTGGCACCGTTCCTAGCACCTCTGCCCCCAGCTTCTCACATTGTATATCCTTGAATAAATTGCTAGTGCTACTCAGAGCCCCACCTTCTGCTTCAACATCACTGCTTACTGATTGGTGTTCCGAATCCACACTGATGTTTCTTTGGCTACGCAACTTAACCATAGTCAGGCAAAAATTAACTTAAATATTCTGTCATCCAGATTTGAAGTGCCTAATCAAACACAAAAATGGTCATTCCTTGTAAACACACTACACACTAAGATAACAAATTACTTTCACTTGGTCCTGTTGTATTCACTAGTCACAAACAACAAGCACACCATTAATGATTTGAGAACACTGCACTGGAGCTACTCCACTACCAACAGGACAACTACTGCATAGTCTTACCTTTAGTTGATTTATCTTGGGGTGCAGCTGCCCCCTGGTACTGTGGTAGGTACTATTTCTTAATGGTATGTGATCTTGTCTTCAGCCTCTCTCTCGGTGTTGAGTTTTCTCATGTAAAAGATGGTTTGCACAGATTATCACACAGTATGGATTGTATAACACACAGAACACATTTGAAAGTGATTAATTTTTCTACAATTTTTACAACAAAGTTCAATCGCAACGATTCCCAAACTATTTCTCAGTTATTGTGGCCACTGCATATTCGGGCTGAACGTTGGGCACCAATTTATTCGATTCTGTCTGTTTTAATTATTCGTGAGTTGACTGTCTGGTTTTAAACATTCTTTGCTTTTTGCGTTTAATTTGATTTGGAAACCGTTGAGATTGAACTTAACATATACATGGATGGACATGAGAAATGAAAGGTTGCAATAAATTTTTCATCTGTAATTATTACTTTACGTATGAAATATTCTGTTGCAGATTAATAAAAATGAATTTCTTTGAATATTCCCAAAATAATGATTCAAGTTTTACTTTTATTCAAGTACTAAAACTGTTTGTGTAAGAATGAAAATATTATTGTCCATCGAACTTAGCAAACATTTTCATGTTGCAGTGGATTTTTGTTTACTGGATTACACCGACTAGCTTTGAAGCATAAGACTATCATTACTATATATATATATATATATATATATATATATATATATATATATATATATATATATATATATATATATATAGCTAAGCTTTCCTGAAAAATTATCCACTTTTAAATACACTTTACGGTATGTTCAGAATTTATCACTTTTTGAATGAAAACTTCCAAAAGCTGCAGCTTGTATCCACCTATGAATGCACAAGATAAAATCTACCATATCCTTTTATTCTGCATCTGGAATGCTGTAAAAAGAAACACGTTATTTTCGTTCACCTCTACCTGTACCCTTCTTAGGATGTGGTCGTTATTGCGATCGTGTATTAAAATCTGCCGCTGCTGCAGACTGCTCGCTCGTGGCGCAGCTCCGCACCGCCAGCGATATTCAATAACATGCTGAAATTTCTTAATTAAAATGGGTAATGTCCGGTGCAAACTTTGCAGTAATTGTGACACACAGATTTTACTAGATAAATATATTTTAACAGAAACAATTAAACTATTTACACACCTTTTACAATCCCAGCTACAAATAGCGTCGATCGTTGACTTATGACAAATGAAGACTACGTAAGAGCCTAATGCAACGTCACGGGTTCCTCTCCCATTCAGTCCGTGCAGAAGACAAGCGATTCTATAAATATATTGCCCATTTATATCTTAACTAATTCTTGTACAGTCTTTGTCATTTCTCATTACATTTCGTTTCTTCTGTGGCAGTTTTCACATCCTCCGCCACAGATAGTATTTCACTTTCTTTGAATAACCATTTATAATATCAAAATTCATAATTAATTTTTTCCTCACAAAATTAAGTGTCCTTTTGAAAATCAATTAGCAGAAATACATATAAATTATTTTTTACAGTGAGCATTATACATCGAAATGTTCTTTTAACTTTCACTTTGGATGCGTGCAGCCAGAGAACGTTACAGGCTTTAGGAAGACTATGCAATGCTTCATAACAACAAATTGCCTCCGATGAGTGTGAAGTCAGAACTGTTTACATTAGATTCATTTTAGTTACGAGCGGGCTTGTGCGGATGCGCAGGTGAGTCGCGTTTGAATCGGAGATTCTTCCGCTTCTGGCTACAGGAATGTGCTGTTGGCTGTGCAAGTAGCTAGATGCTACCGGGTAAAGGGGGCACCAAATTCATATTTTTGAGGAAAAGAACTTTTTTCACAAAGAGCCTAGCACGTTTGTCTGTCGATTATTCATATGATTTTGAAACGCTTCCCTGTTGGTTTTTGAACACATTTTAAGTTGATTTCTGAATGCGTGATGTCTGTCATGAGAATCCTCGTCGCATCTAGAAATAAACTTTCCGCAGACAAAAGGGGACGGGGCTATACGAGCTGAGCAGAGTAAAGCCGAACGGATGAATGCCAATCGCTGTCTGATTAGTGGTTGATTGGGTTTGTGAATGATCAGCATTGTTATAATTAATAGCGAAATCTATAGATTCAGACTACCAGAATGGAAATAAACGACTGAGAAGAATAACAGGTGGGAAAGATTACGTATTATCTTCTCGATATATCCAAGAAAATTAAATTTTGACAGAAAAGTTTTGGCCAGATCGCTATACTAGTAAGGACCAGTTGTACAGTCCCCGGCTAGCAGCCGCTTAAGTTCTATTTTGGAACTAACACGGAAAAAGTGTTGTATGAACACGTAATAGCGCCTAACCGGAAAACAATCGCGGGATAACTAAACCTGTGATTCTGGCAGGGTTGGTGAAGTTAATCGTCGAACAAATTTTGACAAGGGCAGGAATAGCTACAGAATTGCTGATGACAAGATTGTTTGTTAGAACGAGGATGGAGAAGAAAAGGGGACATCAGAAAAATAATGGAAGAATAAGACGATTCCAAATTTATATAAAAATTTCGTAATACTACTTTTCGATCTCATGCTTGAGAAATTGATGTGTATGAATGAAATGTGAAACTATTTCCTAACATAAAGCTTTTTGCTTGTAGTAGGCCTAATAGGCATTTGTTATAGGTACTTTGTGAATTATATTCTGTCTTGTTATAAAAATGGCCATTTGTGCCAAAGTAGTCTCATTTATTTGGTGTGTGTTACAAAACTGCTGCAATATTAGAAAGGCCTATGTTGTTTTAGCTAGCAGAATGTGACAAAATAGACGTAATCAGATCGAGAAACCACACTGGTCTTGGGTATTATTTGTGTTAACAGCTTTTTCAGTATTAGATAACGACATTTCGATTTTTCATGTAGCAAAACGTTTGACGAGCTTTGATGAGGTAATAGATTCTTTCACAGAAAGGAAAGAACGCCATGTAAAGCTGTAGCAAGATTAGAGAGAAAAAAATGCTAGGAGCTAAGGATTGAAGAAATGTGTAATTTCTTGCTCATCTATTGTCTTTATTGGTTTTAAGTATGTATATTTAATTTTATATCACACAAAACAGCAATTTTTAGCTATTAGGCAACAAAGAGTGCAAATTTTCTGAAGAGTTCTTATTCTCCCGATTACACATGATCCTATACGGTATTAATTGCGAGATTTTTTTTTTTTTTTTTTTTTTTAAGAGGAGCAGGAGAGGCACCACAGGACATTTTAATTTCCACTATCCTGAATATAATTTGATGCCATCCACTACAAAATATACACGTTTCAATTCCACAGAGCAAAATACATAAACGTTCGGCATGAAGGGCGTGGCACTGTACTTTGGCGTACTTAAGACCAAATAATATGTCTTAACATTTCCTCGAACACGTGTGTTTTATGTTTCAGAGTTTTCAGAAATATATACGCTACAAGATTAACATATTTTTAAAAATTCGATTTTTTTAGTATTGACCCAGTTCGCAAATATCGTAGATCAGGGGCTGATGCGCAGAGCAGTCTGAGTTATAGTGGGTAGTCTCCACGTGACACGTGTTTACATTTAGTGATTTTGCTGTTTCCCCCTCGTTTACTCTCACGTCAAATGAAAACAAAACGGGTATATGTGGCCGGGAGCTATCGAGTGAATTAAAATGTATTAACATAATTACGGAAGGCTAAAATATGTAATCAGTTTCAGATTTTATTTTATTTCCACTTTTCTGACAGTCCAGCATTAATTGCCTTGCAGAACAATGAAGTTATTTTGGTCTGTTTGCTAAAGAAATTTGACTTTTATAAACTTTTTCCGCTGAGACAGTGAATGTATTTGAAACGAAATGTTTAATTCCACAGTACTGGTTAGTTTCAACTGTCCGCTGCATTTCAAGTGCACATTTCCATCTTCTAGCACATATGGCATTTTGCCGCAATAAAGAACCAAACATGATATAATAGAGTACTGGTGCTCCTAGAAAATTTACATACCGAAAACCACATTGAAAAGCTTAATATCAGGTCGAGGTCGAGGTGTAATTCATTGGGAATCTGGACATACAAAGGTGCACTTACGTATGCACTTTAAATGTGCACATTTTAGCATGGATCATGAAATTCTGATGCTCTGATGTTTTGTTTCTCTTATGACATAATGTATGCTCTTTTAATATTTTACATGTACGTACATATGGGCTTCCTACGTCATGATAGCTGCGCAAGAGCGGTGTCACCTGTTATCTGTGCTCTCTGGCAACTGCTGAAACGAACCTATTTCTAACAGGTCACGGGAAAATATTGCGAATGGTGGTTCGAAAAGCGTTACTTTCAAAGTAAATATCCTTTTACCTAAGTTGAACTGTGTGTGTGAATGTACCATGAATTTATTAAATCACAGAACGTTTGACTCTCATTTAAAAATCAACTATTTGATGACGAGCCATTTAGAAGAATTTTGAACCCTGAAGATCAGACATTTATGTCATTATTAAAAATTTTACTGGCACATTTGTGTGATATATCTTAAGTGTAACACGCGCAAAAAAGATCAACATTATATGCGAAAGCTTAGCTTCTCTTGCAGCTTATTAACCTTAGAGACCAATATTATACTTGAAAGCTTTGCTTTTATTGTAGCAACACTATGTATATTAATTTAAATTATTAACTTTCCCTGTTTGTGTGCTCGTGCTACTTAACAGTTATGCTGCTGTTGACTGACTATGCTCTGAATATCCGCTGCCATCGGCTGGCGAGATCACGTGACATGAGCAATGACTGGCTTACAAATGCGCATCGCTATTTCGATTTCAATGTTTCGGAAAGCAGCATGCGGTGTTTGGTGAAATTCCAATGTATACTTTCGTAATACGAAAATACGCAGCGTACATGTTGCTGCACATCAAAGAAATTTCCAAAACATGTCTTTTTTTCCCCTGAGTTTCGTTTTCTAAAGTGCCGGGAAATTCTACACCTGTGTATAAAACGATAACCATTCAAAGGATTGACAAGGGAAAATATACTGTCGCTTATCGCGGAAAATGCGGGTTTTCACCTGGGAGAAAGTGTTTTTTAACCAGGAAAAATCCCGGAATTTTTTTTCCTTGATAAAAACCTCCAAACAGTCAAGGTCACTAGTAAAGTATTTATTTAAATGACCTTTTTCAGTAAGATTATCTTGCCATTCTGTATTCAGCTGTGTTATGGGCATGAACACTGGCAGTCTGGAGATTAATCTTATGTTTTTGTATATTCAGTTCTTTTAATTAAGACATGCCAACATCCAGTGCGTCCCACAATACTTACACATACATTTGCAATGGGCATGATACAATAAACATAAATGGTGGAGACTATATGAATTGTAAAGTTGAAAGTCCAAAGATGGTAATAGTCTTTCAAAACTGATAATCCAAATAAATATGTCAGGAATATAAACACACGGTGATTTATTAGTGCAAAGTACGAAGATTTTAGTTTTTTGTTAACTAACCCTCTTGCTGGTGCCATCTCAGTTCATTATCATTTCTGATAGAACATGTCGAATCAAGTACCAATTAAGAAAGCAGACTAGTCCACAAAAGTAACAAACACTTCTCATTAAAAGCGCGTGTTGAACACATATGAAGTATGCACATGGTTGATCTGCCTGCCTCCATGAAGAGTGCTCTTTTCATATGTATGTAGAAGGTTCTAGGAAATTCTATAAATAAGAAAGTAATGAAATATTCCAGAAATCACAAACATAGAATCATAAATTGTGCAAGACTCGTGAATTATTCCAGCCACCAACAATAACTGCTAAATCATGATTGGTGATGCACGTGCACGTAGCTCACCCTCCTCGCAAAACAGTGACGTGCTGCTTTGGAGTCAACAGTAGCTCTCTAAAACTGGGTGTAGTCAGTCATCTTTCATACAATTTGACAGGTTGATTCTCACGGCTCCTAGTGTTGTCACATCATTGTGGCCAGTGACAATGGAGTTACAACTTGAATTAATTTCATTGAATCAAAGTGATAGTCATGTTTCTTGTATGGGAAACTGTTTTTGTTGATCTGCATTTTAGGACTATGATAGTGCTTCATAAAAAGAACATGGATGATGTCTGTGCTTTATCAATGTAGGGCCACCATATTTGACTTAGTAGGTGACAGTGGACGAGTGACATATGATTTGGCACAGGTCAAAGTAGCACTTTAATATATTTTTGGTAGACCAACTTCTGTACTGATGTAAAAGTCCACAGTAGATGATTTGGGTTGTATCATGTAGGTCAGTGTTAGACATTACTGACGAAATTACTTCTGACTCCAGTCTTGACTGAAACACTTTTCCACTAACCAAGATCATTACACATGTTGCTTGATTGCTTCAAAATTATATCTTCTACAAGAAACATTGCAATTTTCAGATGTTTAGATATTGGCACAGCCTTGATGACAGTTTAGTGGGTTAAAATGAAACAATGGAAACTCCAGGTAAGAATACCAACAATGTAGGAAAGCACAGATTGCTACTGACAATAAAGAATACACGGTAAATTCCATACAGGCTCAATTAAATGACACTTATATAAACTTTCAGCCACAGCCTTCACCAGCAAAAGAGATGCACACACGATTCATACTCACAAGCAATGATTAAAAATTTTTATTGCAGCATTGCGCACCATTTTTGTGCTAAAGACAACCTTAAGGTGGTGTGATGAATGTAATTTTTCCTTCTGGTATTGTAATTATGTACCTCTTTGTTCCTCTTGAATTATCATGAATTATTTACAACAAACTTCGTGAGGGAATAAATGTACTGTGAAGTGGTGGTCAGAATGTCCAACCCCTTGAACAGACGTCTACAACATGATCGTGGGTGAGCACCACATATTATTCCCACAGCACCTGTTTGCAAAATGAAGACTTTCTCTCTTAAAGGTGAGCTACTCCAGAACATTAATCCATAACATGTCACTGAATGAAATTATTCAAAGTATGTCAACTTACTGATTTGTCTCCCCCAGTATTTACAATGATTCTATGTGCAAATGGGACTGAACTGAGTTGTTTTAGGAGTTCCAAAACGTGTTTTTTTTTCAATTTAAATTCTCATCAGTATACATCCCTAAGAATTTTGAAGTTTCCTTTCTATTTATTATTTCATCGCTATGTTTTACAGTTATCATTGGTGCAGTACCTCTAGGGAGCAGGATTTTAAAAATTGAGAGTGTGACATTTCACAGAAAACCAGTCAATGATACTTTTAAGAGCTTTATTTACCATTTCTTCGGTTTCTGTATGTATGCTTGGATTACCATCTGCAAACAGAACTGATTCTGCTTGTTGTATACTGGATGGAAGATCGTTCACGTCATGAGGAACAGTAGTGGACCTAAGATTGAATCTTGAGGAATCCCATTCGTGATTTCTCCTCAGTCAGAATTATATCCCAATACTACATTTCTGGCACTACTAAGCACAACTTTCTGCATTCCTTTGGTTAGGTATAACGTTACTCATTGGTTATACCGTCAACTCCATAAAATGTTAATTCATCTAGGAGAACACGTGATTCACACAGTCAAATGCCTTAGAGAGATCACAGAAAATATCGACTGCGCTATTTTATTATTTAATGTTTGTAAAGTCTGGTTAGTGAACATGTAAATGGCATTCTCAGTAGGGCAATGCTTCTGAAACCCAAACTGTGATTTGCTAATTATACTACTGTTCCTAAGGTGAGATACTATGGTAGAATACATCACCTTTTCAAAAATTTTGGAGAATGTCAGCAATGAAACAGGTCGGTAATTATTGACAGCTCTCTTATCACATTTCGTACAGAGGCGTTTAACAATGGGACATTTCAGTCTCTCTCGAAAAATGCCTTGAGCTAATGATGCATTACATATTTCAGATAAGACTGGGCTTATTACATGGGAAGAAATTTTTAGTAGTCTATTGTAAACACCATCAAAACCAGATGAGCTTTTATTTTTGAGAGAATGTATAATTTTCTTAACTTCAGAAGAAAAGGTAGATGATACATTCATATGATTTAATTTTATGAAAGTTACATTTTTAACATATCGCAGTAACTGTGCTCTTAAAGTGTTAAGAAATGATTGTTAAATGCATTTGCTACCTGTGACTCACCATTTACAGCTCTCTCATTCAGTTCAATAGTGCTGTTATGATGTTCTGTGGCTTGTTGTCTTGTCTCTCAGTTCATTACATCCCATATTGCATTAAGTCTGCTGCCACAAGTAATGATTTCTGACATTATGTGAATGTTCTTTTGATTTTGTAATAATCTTTCTTAGTAATTTTGAATAATTTTTGTAGTGTGCAACTACTGCAGAATCCATACTTGTTCTTTCCAGAAAATACATTTCTCTTTTCCTTTCACAAGATACTTTAATCTCTCTAGTGATCCATGGTTTTTTATCTGGTTGTTTAGTGTCCTTTCTGACTAGCTTATGCAGAAACCTATTTTCAAATACTGATATGAACTTACCATAGATAGATTAAATTTTATGTTAGCATTTTGTTCATTGTAAATTACATCCCATGTCATTTGTAAACTATTCTTAAAAACATTTGTGCTGGAGTCATTAATTATTCTAATTGATTTGCCCTGAGGAGTATCCATACTGTAAGGCGCTATGTTATTTATTCTAACTAACAGTGTATCATGATCAGAGAGATCATATGTTACTGGGTAAAAAATTATTTTCTTACTTTCAGCTTCATCAAAGAAAAGATTATAATTAAGGTCCTGCTGTTTTTATCCACCTGTGTTGGAAAGTTAATTACTGTGACCAAACTGTAGGATCCAAATAAACTTTTCATATCATTTTTCCTATTGGAATCCCTTAGAAAATCTACACTGAAGTCACCTTAGACTATTAACTGCTTGCTACTGTCTGGCAGATAGTACAGCAAGGAATCCTGTTTCCGCATAAGTAGTTCAAAATTTCCTTGTTGGGATCTATATAAAGTTACAATGAAAAGTGAACTGTTCTTCAGCATTAATCCACAAGCACACATCTGTGTGTTGATCACGACAGTCTACCTGTCTCAGCGTTTTTGCACTTGTGTTCCGTCTTAATGTATGTAACAACTCCTCCTTTTTCTATGTTATTTCTGCATGACTAAGCTGCAATAGTATGATCTTTTATATGTAACTTATCTGACCCTGCGGTTATGTAGTGCTCAGACAGGCACGGGTCTTGCCAGATCTCTGTAAATTTTCCAAACAAACAAGAAGCTCTTCTACCTTACTACTCAGTCCTCTAATATTTTGATGAAACAACCTAACCTTATTGTTCTCTGCTTTATTAAGCATTTTTTGGGGGTTTTCTGTTATTTTCACTTGTTTCAAAACAGGGTGCCTGAATCATAATTCTAACATAAAAAAGTTGTCCATTTGACACCAGTAACAACAGGAATCTTGCTATATGTGATGGTGGGCCCTTGTATATTATCTGCAAGTAACTCAACCAACCTATCTTTCCTTCTCATCCCATACGGTAAGTCTCCCTTGACCCGTGGTTCTGGGGACTTTCTTGAAATCGTCCCTTTTTCCTACACCTCTCCAGTCGTTTTCCTTCACCCTTCTTCCTTCCCCTTCAACCCTTCCACCTGAAGAAGGAGCCACTTGCTCTGAAAGTTTGCCAACCGCAGCAGTCTTTTATGACTGTGTTCTGCCACTGCTTGGTGAATAGATATTTTATCTATCCAATTAAATAATTCTGTCTTTCCCTCTGGTATTCAGGTGTAGGCCATGTCTAGTAGATCCCCATTCCCCAATTGTGGCAACAAAATTTCGTTTTAGTCGGCAGCAGTCTGCTCAACTCAATGTTCACATGGCTCACAGCAGTATTGATACAGGGCTGGTCATGGAGCTGCAGGACAAAACTCACATTTGCTTGTGTAGTTACCACTCCTATTTCATCCCGTCACCCTTAATGCAGTAAATACTCGCCTTAGCCAGGCTGTTCCCTGCTCCACCAACCATAAGAACCTGATCCTTCTTGCCAAAACCTTTGCACAAATCACCTGTGTCCTCTCCTCTGTCACCTAGCTAAGGCTAGCACTTGACTTCAAAGGACTTGTGACCTGGTACCCTGACTGTCATTTGTCATGTATCACCTGGCCTACACCCCTCCCACAACTACTACCTAGCAGCACTGCTGTCCAGTGGGAGTGCCTTGACAAGTGGTTGGACTAGCCAAGTACTGTCATTTGCCCAAGTCCCCAGAGAACCAACTGAAGGATTTTCTCATTCGCACCTAACTGACATAATGTTCAAACAATGGCGTTGTCAGGATATGTACCAACTTTCATCATTGGTAGAGCGGCAGGAGTGACATCAGCTAGGTGAAGATGATGAGAGTGGTCTGTTTGTGGGCAGTGATTCAGACATGAAGCGGATATGAAACGAAGAAACAGTCATATAACAAAGATTAGATATATAGAAATCCAGTGTTCGTCCTGAAACGAGAATTCATTGGTTAAAAGATAGTCTCCTTTCAACAACGCTTGGTCTCACAAAACAAGAAGTTAATACAACTCACTTTTTTGTCTACATATATTAAGTTTATTTATTTATTGATCGAAAAATCCTTTAATATTGTGAGATATGTTATTGGTTTACAAATACTCCACCCCTCCCCCCCCCCCCCCCCCACATACACACACACTGTTGCAGAAAATCAAACATTAGTTGCAGTTCTTGTAGTTCCAGAAGCTGTGAAAGTGTATCTACTGACGACTGTTTTCACTTTTTTCAGCAATAAGATGAAAATACACTGAACTCGAATACAGTACAGCAACAATTACTCCACAATAACTGTAACAGAAAGCTCTTATTACGAAATACTGCCAGCAGTGAGCAAAGTGATGCAACAAAGTACAACCTAGTTGAACCTTTTGTGGCATGACAAAAGTTGCATCTCTTAAGATGTGTCACTAAAAACTGGAAGTTCATACAAGCAATTGCAGTATGTCACTAGCTATGGTGATATTTTTGTTGTGTGGGTGAACCTACTTCATCCCTAAACCACGGCCCTTAGGCAGGCCACTCTCATCATCTTCAAGCAGTGGAACAGTCAACTTAGTTGTCATTTACTGAAATGTGGCATCCAGCACATGTGCTCCTATGATTCCTTGTTACTTAAAAACCTGGAAAAGTTCCACCTGAAAACATAGATTGCATGTTGGATAACACATCACACATGCTTTTCGCTGCCTATGGCAGCGACAAGTGGGGAGTAACTTCAGGGGTTTTACTTGCAGCAACACAAAACTTGCACATAGCACATTGTAAAACGAAACTCTAGACCTCCTTTCAGCACTGTCAGTAGTTTACTTAGGTAAACACGTTATGATATGTCACATAGATGTCCTGACTTCAATCATAATTAATCTGTACACAAAGTTCATCTCTAAATGTCATGAGACAATTTGCTGCACAGAATGTTAGGTCTCTAATTTTGTTAACTTTAGTAGAATGGATATTAACATTTCTGTACATACAGCAAATCTATTGAATTCACTCAGGTTATATAGCAACACTTACGTATGCACCTCTGTATTTACCTACAGGTTAGCTCAGACTACAAATAAATGCTCATGCACTCACCATAACTAACTGATAAATGTCAGTAGCACACGCGTCCTGAACTGAAAATGGAACATAATAGTTTCCTTCATCAACAAGTGAAATCTCTGCATAGAGATAATAGCTTCTGTGAAAAGAAAGGTGTATCAAAGTAATAAAACATTCATGGTATTTGGAAAAAGGAGAGTGGTTGTTGATACAAATATAATGGGATCAACAATCCTATTTTCCTATTTCTAACAACATTCACTGAAGTTCCTCATTTATAGAAACAATTGTTTCTGGTAAATAGTGTGACTACTAAATTCATAGTAAATGTACAAAACATTCAGTATTATGTGTCATTGAAATGTATACCATCTGCATGGAACATAATAGTTTCCTTCATCAACAAGTGAAATCTCTGCATAGAGATAATAGCTTCTGTGAAAAGAAAGGTGTATCAAAGTAATAAAACATTCATGGTATTTGGAAAAAGGAGAGTGGTTGTTGATACAAATATAATGGGATCAACAATCCTATTTTCCTATTTCTAACAACATTCACTGAAGTTCCTCATTTATAGAAACAATTGTTTCTGGTAAATAGTGTGAGTACTAAATTCATAGTAAATGTACAAAACATTCAGTATTATGTGTCATTGAAATGTATACCATCTGCATAGAATAAAAATTACACACCACCCACCCACCCACCCACCCACCCACCCACCCACACACACACACACACACACACACATATATATATATATATATATATATATATATATATATATATATATATATATTTAAAAAGAAAGATGATGAGACTTACCAAACAAAAGCGCTGGCAGGTCGATAGACACACAAACAAACACAAACATACACACAAAAATCTAGCTTTCGCAACCAACGGTTGCCTCGTCCGGAAAGAGGGAAGGAGAAGGAAAGACAAAAGGATATGGGTTTTAAGGGAGAGGGTAAGGAGTCATTCCAATCCCGGGAGCGGAAAGACTTACCTTAGGGGGAAAAAGGACAGGTATACACTCGCACACACACACATATCCATCCGCATATACACAGACACAAGCAGACATATATATATATATATATATATATATATATATATATATATATATATATATATATATATATATTGTACAGGGCAGTCAGGAACAGTCAGAAAAGCTTGTAAGGATGTTGCAGGATACATTGTGCTGAAGAATAATTATGAAGAAAAAGATTCTGTAGATTGAACCATTTCTGAGTTAATTAGCAGTGAAGTTAGTCAGCAAGACCGTTGCATACATCAATTCAAGCAGCCAACGAAACACAATTAGTGACAGCTGTTGTCATAGTATGGATGATAGCACACAAGACTGCGCAGGCTTTGGCTCATATTCGATCCTCACTGTCAACCCATGTCCAATTTCTGTATCACTCTCTTGTTTGGTTTTAAGAAACCTAATAAGGATCATTTTTGGCAACACTGTCACTGATAGGCCACTTGAGTTTGCATGCACAATGGTCTGAATCGCTAAATTCAATGCTAATTACATGGGAACTGCAGCAACATACCAATTTTTTCTTAACAATCGCTTCTGGGCATAACCTATCCAGCAGCTCTCTTAGCTTTCCAGACTGTTTCCGACCACCCTGTATAGTTAAACCTGTGTACAAAAAGTACATTACATGTATACACACACACACACACACACACACACACACACACAGGGTGAAGCGAAATTTGTGCACTTGGGCTTCACAGTGCGACTCCCCACATGCCAGCAATAAAACAATGTCTGTCACAAAATTGGTTCCAGCAAGTATATGCAGCAGGAAAAGGACTTCAAAATATAGCAATCTGGCAACACTGTAACGACATGTATTGTAACTACCTCTATCATCGTGTATTAGTTGTGCTCTACAGTTGGTGCAGTGGTAGGGTTTCTGGTTAGTATGCAGGAAGTTGATGGTTCAATCCTTGGTTTTTTATTTGGTAAATGTAGTCCCGGTGGTATTGTATCTGGCATATTAATCGTCAACAGCGATTGCAGCCGGTCTTCTAGAAAACATTTGCATTTACTACTACAATCGTAGATATGTAGGATTGGTTAACTCTCAAAGAAACCCCCTCCACATCGTGGGTGTGAATTTATTCGCACCACTTCATCTACTAGCTGTAAAACCTGTGTTTTTTGTACCCTCCTCCAATGTACCATAGATCAGTACCAACTATTCTTCTTGCCTCGTTCAGGTCCATTACATTTCATTAGGGCCTTACGTTAGCAGTAGGACTAGCAATGTGCTTTGGGAATAATGTACAAACTCGGTTTCTGTTTGTATGTGTTATCACCATGGTCCCACTAATTATGCCTTTCAACATTGAGTCTGCTAACCACATGCTGTTTAGTAAATATCTTGATGCATTATTATTATTGGTATTCTATCGATGGGATTGTGGAAACATCACGTCTATTACCGTTAGGGAAACAGTGAACCGAACATTTCACAATTAGCGATGTTGGGATGAATCATGCAGAGCAATATCTGTCAGAGGGGTAATGCGCTTCAGGTGGAACAGTGCGCAGGACTAACGGTGTGTTTATATTGTATCCACTCTCCACCAAACAGGGACTAGTTGCAATTGGAGTAATGCGCCCATGACAGAGCCCCATGTACATGCTTACATGTATCTAATTTTCTCATTTTAAACCTCTAAACCAGTGTGGCGGACGTATGGCATACACAAATGATGAAGATGTTCATATGCTTCTGGTCCTTCGTGCATCTGATAACTGGGCTGCGGTTGCCTCTCGTTGATATGCTACTAGATATCTTCGTCGGCGCCATCCGGATAAAAATGTATTTCATCTTCTGGAGCTTCACCTTTAGGACTCGGGTTCTCTCCTTCCACCATCGTGTGGCAGTGATCGCCCACAGCTACTGAGGAAGCTATTCTGAAGGTCATACACCAAGAACCTCATCGAAGTACACGTAACATAGCAAGGCAGCTGCATGTCTCACAAGGCGCTGCTCTATACCTGGCTCAGCACATTGCATGGAAATACCAGTAGGTCCAGACACATTGTTTACTGAAATAATAGATGAGTTATCACTCTCTGTTATCTATTAATTTTATCGTATGGTATCTTGTTTTGTTGTGCTAACCTCTTTTACCACAGATTCCCGCCATTCTTTGATTCCTTTGGCGACATTTCCACAACACTAACGTCCACTGTTGCGGTTTGCACTCGTATTTTCGCTCCATATCTGTACG
This sequence comes from Schistocerca cancellata, assembly GCF_023864275.1. NCBI lineage: Eukaryota > Metazoa > Arthropoda > Insecta > Orthoptera > Acrididae > Schistocerca > Schistocerca cancellata. Next base: position 179,196,084 of record NC_064626.1, read on the forward strand.
TTTAAGTTGTTTGGAAGTATTTTCGCCGACACATTTGCTAGTTTTCTCCATAAATTCATGCTTCTTGTTCTCGCTCCCAATGGGAGAGCTTATTTTCTGTTGTCTGATCGATTTTCTCCCCTTTTTCGTGCAGCCATTTGGCCATTACTTCCTTCACTGATTGCTGGTGGCGATTAAACAGTTCTGTAATTAATTTTTCTTGCTCAGTGTTGAGAATTTCCAGATTTCCTACTAATTCAGCCTGTGCCTTTGAATTTTTGGGTATGATTTGTTTTTGAGCATTTTCAGTTTCTTGCTGCAGGAGAGAAATTTCGTTAACTTGTTCTGCTGTGTTTACCTGCGCTATTAAGTTTGCTTGAGCCATGGACGATTCATCATGAGTGTCTACGATTTCATTAATTTATGTTAACAAGTTTGTTTGCGCCATGGACGATTCGTCCTGAATGCGTGCGATTTATTGCTGAACAAGAGAAATTTCTTTAATCTGCAATACTAAGTTCGCTTCCCTTGTGGATGATTCGCCCTGGATCTGTGCAGTTTTTGTTACTAGTTCTGTTTTTGGCTGTTCTTGCGTTTGTAGAAAAGTGCTCATCATTATGTCTGATTTTTAAGTTACCTTACCATCTTGTCAATCTGACTAGCGGGATGATAACTTGTTTGTGATCGTCTAGCTGGGTTGATAACTTGTTTGTCATCATGAGAATCAGACACCATTATGTACATTTATTAAAAATAAAATGCACAGAATAATAATTAACTGTCTAACTCTGCAAACATACTAATCTAAGTTACTTTGTTTTTTTTATGTAAGAAATATTCTCGCTGTTGCCAAATACTACATAATAGTGCCTGGTTATAAAATGAAACCAATTAGTGGCGCCTCATTTGTTGCAAGCTTAGCACACTGGAATGTCACCATTATACGTGCTACCGTTATTCATAAGCAACACAGCCACGACTTCCATTTACACGAAATTCGGTGCACAGAATAATTGGGAAAAATTCCTTCTGTCTGTGCAGAAAGGTGACTGGTGGTAAGAGGAAAATTCTGGATTTTAAAATCCTACGAAAATTTTCTTGTGGCTCATCTGAAATATCCTCTCTTCCTTTCGCCCTGGTATATCTCTGTCCTCTCAGTATGGTTAGAATTGGGATTTTATGCATGAAAAAGAAAGTTATAAATGGATTATTACACAATATTCGAGTACTTTTATATGGTCGCCAAAGTAGCATCTCTGTAAATACAAAGAAATGGAAAATGTATCCGAATTAAGTTATGTCATCAACAGTCGCAATTGACAATGGTAGGGTAATAAATGCTACATTAAGTTGAATTTATGGCAAATAATTATTAAAAGATTTAAATTGGTTGTAATAATATAAAACAAAGATATCACCAAAGACTGCTGACAAGGCCCCTTCATAACAATAATAACAATAAGTAACTTCATAGAGTTACGTATTTTGAGATTATTATCTTTCCAGATGTTTGTGTCATACATTGGTATTTATACTTGTTTGTGTATGTGTAAGATTGCATCTTAAACATTTTCGAACAGACAAATTGTAAATATATTCAGGTATTAAATAGTTATAAATGAACACACAAGAAATATAATTTTCCTTATCTTTTAATAGATTCTCAGATGTGGTTCTCTATACAATAGGCTTTTTATCTCAGCGCCTGTGCTTCTGATCTAATTGTATAACCTCAATTGAAAGTTCATGTACAGTTAAATAATAATACAGAGTAATGTCAGAACTATGCCGTTCTCTCCTAATCCTGTCCCAGAAGAAAATCAAAAAGGAGACAGAGATAAACTGAACATCAAGTAAAAAATCGAGAACCTAATATGACCGACGATTACATAAAAACTATTTATCTATCCTCCTGCTCTGAAGATGTATCTCTGGACACAGAAAAGAAGTTTAATACTTTTTTGTTAATGTTATAGAATCCATGGGAAAAGAATAGATTATTGCTGAGAAGCGGAGACATGCCACAGAAAGAAAGGAATATACTACAGACACAAAGCAGTGTAAGTTAATTTTCACTACATCAGCATCAAAAAAGGCAAGCAAATAGTTCAGACAGCCAGCTGATTAGTTTTTAGAGTCTTAAATGTGCAGGGAAAAACCAAAATACAATATAGAGAGAAGAAAGCTATGAAGGTGTGTTATTCAAGAAAACTTGCAGGAGCCTTCAGTTTTCTGAGACACAAGAAGAGTTATTCATTCACACTAACAATGTGATTATGACATTCTCGGAACCCACAGGGCTGAACACAGGATGGTTCCACAACACAAAAACTTTTTCAGATGACCTAACGGGGTACACTATTTACAACATAACTAGATAGCTTACCTTCAGTCACTGAACTCTTTCAGGTTACCCTCATTTCATGGAGAAGAAAGTATTATTTTTGTACAAGTTTTTTTATGTGTATCTTCAAGTTTGTGTGATACATAAGTTCAGTGTTTTACTGGTTAACTTTGCTACGATAAAACAATGTTACAAACAGCTTTTTCCAATTATTTTTATTATGCAGTCTTCATTTTTGGTTGATGTTTACCTCAAATGGGGAAAAGGTCTGCACTTCACCGCATTTTGTAGGGTAAAACACCGAATTTTTTTTGTAAATTCTGAATTTATCAGACAAAGCTGTTTTTTGGTTGGGTTATAGGTAACGCCCCAATCTATGAGTTCAGTTTGAAACAATGGGAAAATCAATCTTTCATTGACCACAATGTTAGAAAAACTGAAAATTGTGTGGCTTTACTGCCACCTACACTAAATTTCTGAGAAAGAAAACAACACTTCATGACATTGATATTCATTACCTATCAAAATATATACATACAAACACATCAAACAGCTTTATGAGGGAATGAATGTATTCTGTTTACTGTATCTTACCCACTATGTTTCTTCTCCCCACATAGCAAATAACACAGTGAACAATTTCATTTTTCTCTTTTATTAGAGGTAACTTTTTCGTTTAGAAAAAGGTTATTTAATGGAAATTGCTTCATCAGTTAATGTTCTTTAATGGAAATTGCTTCATCAATTAATGTTCTTATAAGTGCACAGAGTAGCCTACATTATCTCTCGCTTTCAGATGTCTAGCTCTCTTGTGGAAGAACACTCAATGAGAAAATACCCAATTCATTATGGAGCATTTGTGAAGAGGCATGAAAGAAAGTTTCCGAGTGCTGTTTCATGGGGCAAATCTCGGGCAAAGTACAGACAGATTTTGATAAGCTTTCCAACACGAATTTTCGAAGAAGATATTAGAATATTTAATTACTGGCATATCATGTGGAATAAACGAATAATTAGTGTTTCAACAGTGAAGACATCAATCCAACTAGCATAATTACAAAATAAATTTTACGTATTTTTATGGCTAGTAGTCCAAGCTGTGTAATTTTTAAGTTCATTAAAAGCCGCACTCTCTGGCTGGTAGATACTGATAACATATATGATAACTACAATGGATAGCTAGGCCAGAGATGATTGTTAATGAGCAGTCAATGGCACACTAATTAATTAGGAGTGGCCTGTCTGTATCGAGATCTGTAAGAGACTAAATGCATATGATGACTTGTGTGAAAAAAATGTACGCTCGTCAAGTATTATTAACCTTGTGAATGTATTACGTAAAGGTTGTGTGTGAAAATGTATTTGGTACAGTTTTAAAAAGGTGTTTGAATATTTATTCATTAATCCATGAAATTACATCGTCATAAATGTTGAGGCGATCGTGAGGACCTGCAAGGACACTAGTACTAATGAAGGGAAGGACCAAAGGCTCACTGCAGCGTTGAAGTAGTCTAAGAAATCATTTTAAGAAGCGATATAAGAACATTTTTTATTTTTTTATCTGTGTATTCATAACGAAATCTTATTGTGCAATTTTTCTTCATTAGCTATGGTGACTGCTCAGATAGTTGAAATCCCTCGTTTATCTGAAAATCAATTCCAAAATAATCTTAAAAAATTTAATCCTCTAAATAATATTTCCCTCATCATTTCGAAATCCTTTTCCCATAATTTTACAAATGGCGCCCTAACAGTGCCCGCGATCTCCTAAAATTTTACATGTAACTACAATAAAAACTAGAATCCATTATTGGAGATGTACAGTGTACTAATAATTACTTTTTGTTGTATATTTATCGTATATAAGGAAGAAAGACCGAAAAGACAATTAATAATTACTGAAAACAAGAAACATTTAAACACTCCAAATATACTGGAAATTACAAAATTCTGAATTACAAAATCTGACAACGTTCAAGGCAGTATCAAGAGTATTGTTGAAATTTAAGCATGTGAGAGGAATTCCACCATGATGTCATCCTTTGTTCAATTTCCCAACCTTTGCAGCAAGCAACAAAGTCCAACCTTGTAACATGTATTGTTGTAGTATTTGTTACATAACAGTACCACAATTGTGTACCATCTTGTTGCGAGGAAAAAGTAATTTCTAAAGATGTATAAAAAGTTTTATGTAAGAATTTGACATTTTTATATATTCGAATATTATGTATGTTACTGTAGTCAAAAATGGAACCCAAAAACACGCAACAAATAACTATTAATAATAGTGAAAGTGTAAATGTCTAAGTATTGACAAATTTGCCAATAAGAGCTCACAATAATGAATCGCAATAAGGCAGTAATTTGTGTACATACAGAAATTGATGGTATACATTCAAATAACACAAAAATAACTACAGAAATTGCTGGGGTGCTATCAGATAATACGAAATTAGCGAATAAAATCAGTAACTTGGATACAAAATTAACTTCAAAAATCTAGACTATTGCAACAGAAGTCGATAATCTCAATCAAAAACTTGCTAATGGTGTCAGTGTGGTAGAACAAAAAGTCAATACATTTGCAAAATGAGTACAAAAATCTGACTGGATTGGTCACGACTGGACAAACAAACGTAGCCGAAATTGTATCTACTTGCAGAGAATTGCCAGAGGACGTACGCAAACTCACACAAGATGTTGGTCTTTTAAAACTGGGTCAGTAATTTCTAAGATCCGAATGTGGAAAGCTTAAGAAGGATGTAATGAAATTAAACGAAAGAGCCGAAGCGGTAATATTGGACAGTGACACCACGCTCCCAGAAAAGTGGATCCAGGAACACAGAGCTTATGTCGAAGTTGTAGAAGAAATAATTAGTGTGCGTGAAACAAAAATGTTTGCTAAAATTGTCAATGACATGAAAACGATCGAAGACAAAATTTGCTCTGAGCTAATAAACGAAAAGAATAGTTCAAACGGTCAATCTGTAGCTACAAATCAGAATCAGTCAGCTATAGAAAATAATCGCGCGAACAGGGTTTTGCCATGATCAGGGTATGATACAGGCGAACCAGAACAATTTGCAAATAATTACGCGAACGTGCCAGTGTTGTCGAACACTGCCACACCGTCAACGAAGAGGCGGAGAACTATATCACAGTCAGCTGAAACAGCACAAGGAATATCGTCAGTTCTTATTGATGAAGATTTGCTCAAACACAATTTCTGATCTTTTCACAGGAATCGAAAAAGACAAACACAGTTATATTTATGCGAGCACTTAGGGAAATATTACCCAGACATAGGTCCGAACAACAAAAAATCCAGTTCATTGTAGGATGCATTCAGGATGACGCTCGTTTATGGGCAGCGGAAGAAGCGACAGTTGTCCCACATACCAAGAATTCGGGCAAGCCTTTTTAGAGAAATACTAGTCACAGGGAATACAAGAGAGCATGCAAATGGAGGTCTTTGACCCGTAAACTTTCGATGCAAAACACGACGGGTTGCAAAAATATTTAAATAAGACAAGATATTGGAATAACCGTCCGCAGCTCGTGGTCTCGCGGTAGCGTTCTCGCTTCCCGAGCACAGGGTCCCGGGTTCGATTCCCGGCGGGGTCAGATGACTGGGTGTTGTTGTGTCGTCTTCATCATCATCATTCATCCCCATTACGATCGGAGGAAGGCAATGGCAAACCACCTCCACTAGGACCTTGCCTAGTAAGGCGGCGCGGGTCTCCCGCGTCGCTCCCCTATGCTCTGTAAAGAAGTATGGGACTCATCAATTGGAATAACCCAATGTTACATGTTGACATGTTAAGAATATTAAAAGGACCGTTACCCACAAATATACGTGAAAAACTGGTAGCAGTTCCGACTGAAGACTCTGAATATTTTTTAACCGTGGTCGATTCCATTGATCTCACATATGAAAGCAGCCCTAAGACAAACGATTACAATTGTGATCAATCCAGCTCGTCTGGATATGGAAATAAAACTACAACAGTAATGGCAATAATGACAGTGGACCAAGCGATGTGGCACAGTGGTTAGCACACTGGACTCGCATGCAGCCATCCTGATTTAGGCGATCTGTGACTTCCCTAAATCGCTTCAGGCCAATGCCAGGATGGTTGCTTTGAAGGAACATACCCGACCTCCTCCCCATCCTTTCCTAATACGATGGGACCGATGACGTCGCTGTTTGGTCCCCTTCCCCAAGTCAAGCATTAAACTAATGACAGTGGGGGGCAGCTACAACAACCATAAAGGTAGGAACCACTGCATCAAATATAGTAATGTGCAACCAATGTATCATCCATACGCCCCACCTCAGGGGTACAGTGAGAACTGCAATTTCGGAAACAACCGAAGAAACGGTGACAGAGGCCGTAACAGCAGGGAATACAGTCAACGAAATCGCGGTCCTAAACACCGTAATAACCAGATGGATGGAATAAAGCATATGGTCCGAACGGCAACCCACAACAAAATTTTGATATTAGTAATAATCAACCACCGAGTAACTACAACAATAACAGTGGTTATGGAAGCGGGAGAAACCCAGAACACGGTCATGCTGCTCCTGGTCAAATAAAAGGCCGTACGTGAAACACTTCTGAACCCATGATACACATAGATGTGATGGATGGAGGGATTAACCTTCAACCTCCGCCCCAGGGAAACAGCGACTGATCATGCCAAGCCCCCGCCAAAGACTGTGAACTGAAGCGGGAGCCTAAGGCTTTTGAATAACTATTTTGTAAGATATAATAAGGAAAATGACACGAGGGGTGATGTTCATACCGATAAAGACATTGTAAGTAGGCTGTTTATGTTTTCTTTATGTAAGTAGGCTGTTTATATTTTCTTATTGGCAACGTTACGTAGCGCTCTATATGAAAATCACTGGCTGTGCTGTGTGCAGTCTGTGGCTAGTTTGCATTGTTGTCTGCCATTGTAGTGTTGGGCAGCGGCAGCTGGATGTGAACAGCGCATAGCGTTGCGCAGTTGGAGGTGAGCCGCCAGCAGTGGTGGATGTGGGGAGAGAGATGGCGGAGTTTTGTAATTTGTCATGAACTGCTATATATGTTATGACTATTAAGGTAAATACATTGTTTGTTCTCTATTAAAATCTTTCATTTGCTAACTATCCCTATCAGTAGTTAGTGCCTTCCGTAGTTTGAATCTTTTATTTATCTGGCAGTAGTGGCGCTCGCCGTATTGAGTAGTTCGAGTAACGAAGATTGTTGTGAGGTAAGTGATTTCTGAAAGGTATAGTTTAATGTTACTCAGGGCCATTCTTTTACAGGTATCTTTGATAGTCAGATTGCGTTGCGCTAAAAACATTGTGTGTCAGTTTAAGCACAGTCTTGTATAAATTGTTCTAAGGGGACGTTACATATGTCGACCCTATTGTTCTAAGGCGACGTTACAACATGAGTAATATTAAAGGATTCGAGGAGGAAGTACAAGTTATTATAAATGTCAAAATTGGAACACAGAGTTACAGGCTGTGCTAGACACTGGCGCCATGGCGAATTTAATTTCGTAAATTCTGTTTGACGAGCTGCAGAACAAACTGAATTTGCTACCTCGAGAGATTACAGGGCACTCTCACTTTTCATACAGTGTCATGCTCCTTAATGTTCATAGGAATGGTGATCTTCATTACTTGGTTGCTATATTTGATATGATCTGACTTCATTCATATGATGAAATGGTTCGCAGTAGTTAACGCTCTTGCTTGTGTGGTGTAATGAAGGCGTAGTGGTACGCTTTACCTGCGTTAGTAGGAAGAGGGTGCCGACTGCAGTAAAAGAGTACGGCGGCTGAGAGCCGAGGGGAACTTTTTTCTGTGGAACCTGGTTAAAACGTTTGCTGACAGCCAAGTCCCCCGGTCTCACTGTGCAGACACACTGGGTAGCGCCAGTCGGTCGGCGGCTGCATCCAGGAAGGTTGACAAGGGTCAATGGCTGGCAATAAAGCAGAGTATGGGCCCTTGTTAGGTAGAAAGCGGATGAGATGGCTGAGAGTTCCCTCCGAATTCCGTGGGGCAGGGCAGTGGCGCCCAGGCTTCCAGACTCTGCTACAAAACATATTTGTGAAGGCACAAGGCTTCTAGCGAGTTAATGGTCATTCTTTGGAAAGTTCGAAATGGATGCAACAGGGGAGATAACGATCTTTTTATGGAGAGCTGTGGTTCCATGCAATTCATGCTTTTAGCAAAGACACGGCGTAAATGCGTGGGGGGAGGGCGCGAAGCTTCTTTTTTCAGGGTGTCTACGACCCGGGACAACCGGGAAATCCGGGAAAAACCCGTGAATTTTTTCATCCGGGAGAAAACCGGGAAATACCCGGGAATTTTTCGGAATTCCGGGAATTTTTCATTGTTTTAGCTTTCAGTTAAATTTTTGTAATTTTGACTCCAAAATTGATTCTCTAGCAAAGAATGTTATTGTATCCTGCTACTGGAGAATGATACTGCAGCAAGAAAATATAAACGAGAGGGAAAAAAATAAAACTTCAGTGGCAAAGGAAATGTGCAATTTACAACAACAAAACACCGTGCACGCACAAGCGCCTGCAAATAGCAAAAATATGTGAAAGGCCGTAGAGCGCAGACTGTAATTCTTCGTAACAATAAACGGCTTGCTATGAGCATGACGTCACAACTGTTCACGTAAGGTTCGTTTGACCAATTGCCAGCGGTCTGTTGCGCATGCGCATTTGACTCGCGTATAAGCAGTATCTTCTCCCGCTATTTGAAGTTTGGCTGTTAGCTGTATCGGTAGTAGCAGCAAGCAGCCAGATGCAAACGAGAAAAATTTTTCTCCCGCGCCCTAGCTGCCAGATTCACGCTTGCACAGAGGTGTAGTGGGGAGGGGGTTCTCCACGTGTTCTCCACGTGACCCGTGTTTACGTTAAGTGATTTCGCTGCTTCTCTTCGTGTAAAGCTCCCACATCAAATGAAAACAAAACGGATTTCTGTGGCCGGAAGTTGTAAAGTGAATTAAAATACATTCACATAATTACGGAGGGCAAAAATATATTATTAATTTCAGTTTTCGGATTTTATTTTATTTCCAAGTTTGTAGCAGTCAAGCATTAATCGCCTTGCAGAACAGTGAAGTTAATTTTGCAAGTTTGCTAAAGAAATTTGGCTTTGTTAATCTTTCCGCTCAGGCAGTCATTTTATTTGAAACGAAGTGTTTCATTCTACAGTATTGCCTAGTTCCAAGGGAAGCTAATTTCAAGTGCACGTTATCATCTTCTGCCATATATGGCATTATGCCACAATAAAGAACCAAAAATGAGATCGCAGAGTACTAGTACTCCAAGAAAATTTACATCCCAAAAACCACACTGACAAGCTTAATACACACGAACATGCGGGCTTCCTACACCAATACAGTTGCACACGCACAATAATGCCTGTTTTTCTGGCGCTCTCTGGCAACTGGTAAATCGAACCTATTTCTAACAGTCTCCGGATAGTATTGCGAACGGTGGTTAGAAAAGCGTTACTTTCAAAGTAAATTTCTTTTTACGCAAGATGAATTATGTTACGTGTGAGAAAGTGGGATGGATATCTAAATCACAGAGCATTCGAAACTGAACAGTTTGAGGACCAGCCACTTACAAGAATTTCGAGCCGAGACATTTATGTCAGAATTTTAAATTTACTGGCACATTTGTGTGATGTATCTTAAAGTATAACACACGCAAAAAAAAAAAAAAAAAAAAATTACATGTGAAAACTTAGCTTGTGTTGTAGCGTGTATTAATGTAAACCGTTAACTTTTCGTCTTGCATGTTCGCTCTATGTAACCAGTGATCTGGCTATTGGCTGACTATAACACGTGTCCTATGCTATGAATAGCTGCTGTCATCGGCTGGCGAGATCTCGTGGCTTGAGATAAGACTCGCTTACAAAAGGACATCGCAACCACGGTTTCAACGCTCCAGAAACTAACGCGCTGTGTTTGGTGCAATTCGAATTTATATTGTCGTAATACGAAAATATGCAGCGTATATGTTGCTGCAAATCAAAGGTCTTTCCAAAACTTCTCTCCTTTTTTTTAATTAAAAGTCTCTCCAAAACTTCTCTGCCCCGTCTTTTCTTTTTTTCCGGGAAGTTCTGCGCGATTGTATAAAACGTTAACCATTCAAAGGATTGATAAGTTTTGCAGTTCCGAGGGAAAATCTACGGAAAACCTACTGTCACTCAGCACAAAAAAAGTGTATTTTCGCCCGGGAAAAAGCATATTTTTTAAACGGGATATCCGGGAGAAATCCGGGAATAATCCGGGAATTTTTTTTCCTTGTCCCTGTATACACCCTGTTTTTCCTTTTCTCCCAGTTAATTTTTAAAGTCTCTGGTTGGTCAAATCTGTGTATGCAGAGCAGGGGGGCGGTCTCCCAGCTTCGAATGCCGAGCCCCAGCTCGTGATTGGCTTGTGCCTAAGTGGGTGTAGTCTAAGCATGTAAATGTGGTATGCTACCAAGCTATGGAGGAAAGCTGTAGCGAAAGAGAAGCTCACACTCTTGTATTGGCACTTCACTAGTAAAGCATGGAAGGTCTCTACCTAGATGGTGAGACTTGTGTCTTTTTGCTAGTGTGCCACTTAGAGCCGGTGCCGGTCACCATCTGAACAGTCAAAGGTACTGCTTCTTGCATAACGCACACAACAGGTTATGTGTGGGTGTACTTATTTGCTTTGAGTTGGCCGTCTAAAAGTTTGACATATTCTGTCACGTATAGTCGTGTCACGGAGTCAAATTGGTTTGGCAGTCCAGCAAGCGGATCCACCTGCACACTGGAACCCACCGGGGTTTCAGAGGCCCATTGAGAAGTATCTGCATTCTGAATCAGGCCGTGTACTTTTCCGGGCGCGCGCCGTTACTAACAGATTGTCGGTGTCCGTGACTGCAGTCAGTGAGCGTCGCACTGTGCCGCCCTCACCTGCAGAAAGGTAAAGTACTGGCTGCTACGCCGCAGGGCTCCAATATATTCTTCTCAGCACCCTGTTCCTTGGAACCATATTTTCCTTTATGGAATATTAGAGTATAGATACTTGATAGTAGTGTAGTTTTTAGGCCATACCACGGATTCACATTTATGAAAGTCAGATAAAGCGATTAGTTCTTGTTATAGTGGTGTGTTGATCCCCAGCTGATCACTTTGGTAACCATAGATCGCATATTATTGAAAGTGTCTGTCCAATAAAAATGTTTGTCTGGCGTTTCTTTAGTCATCTTTTGTCATGTGATGTTAAGAATGAAGACCACAACTCCTCCCAGTGTTCTGATTTACATTACATTTGCCATTTTATGAAAGTCTTGGTTGCCATTGAAAGACTCGGAAGCTTGCAAACTTACCAGTACAAAATTGTCAAATTATAACTGCACTGGGTAGTAAATCAAAAGCTGTCAGGCTGCAAACTTGGATAGCTATTAACATAAATGAAAACATATTTACATACACATTTTCAGCAGTCGAAAATTAATAGTTAACTGTTTGTTAGCCATCAATTATTCAGAAAGTACCAGGTAAAGATTGATCTAGTCAAAGGTAAGTGATTTTTGTATGTTGACGAAAAACCTATTTCAGTTGATTTGTTGAAAGCAAAGGCAAATGTCCAAGGTCATTTGGCAAACAAGATAAATATTCAGTTGTTGTGGCCTGAAATTTTATATAAACACGAAATATTTAGCGACATGTATAAGGGAAGAAGGTGAAGGAACCAAGTGAAAACACTCACTTTTATATAGATTGAGGTGTAAATATAATTTAACGTGAGGTAAGTAAGATAATTTGAAAGGAATTAGTTTGTAAGAGAATTTATGTTTGTAATACTATTTGAAAAGTTAAACATTCCTAATGCTCTGCACACTGAACGTATTCATCGACAGTATGTATATGTATGCAACAATACTGTCTGCACTATGTACGTATGGCGGAGCAGAAAAGGGGACTGCTTGAAAGGTCATTCACCCTCCCTCCACACACACACACACACACACACACACACACACACACACACACACACACATACACACACACACACGCGCGCGCGCGCGCTTCTTCTTCTCATTTAATTACAGGAGAATACAGCAATCATCTCGCACATGCGCAGAACTGCTAAATACTAGCAATATACTGTTCAGCTTTCTATGAAGCGGTAAGAATTACCACGTGCAACTAAAAGGAAAATTAATCTGATCACTCATATAAAGATTTCGTAATTCATTTCAGAGTAAATGGTGTAAACAGAACTTTTGGTGGCTAATGCTAACACATTCTCCTGTGGTATTAAGCAGCGGTAAGTACTCTAAATAGTAAGGACCAAATCATGTGCATATTTCTTGTAAGGAATAAGACACACTTGACAGCTTGACTATTTGAATGAATAAATGAGCACCAGTGTTGTTATTCTTTATGACCTTGTAGGTAAAACAGGAAATAGATTAAGATAGTGCGAAGCAATATTATAGAAAAAGGAGATTGAGAATATTTACAAAAAGAAAAATAAATGCTAAAAAAAGGAATATATAAAAGAGGAAAGGAAACACACACACACACACACACAAGCTACACAGATCAAAAAAGTTTTGCATCACCTCGGTTCCAAGAGTTCCGGAACTTGTACAGAAAATTGGAATAGAGATCAACATATACATCATTTCCGCCCTTTTTATTGCTCATGAAAACCAGACATTGCAAATTGTACCATTATACATCGAGACCTTCAGAGGTGGTGGTCCAGACTGCTGTACACATCGGTACCTCTAATAAACAGTAGTATATCCTCTTTCATTGATGCGTGCCTGTATTCGTTGTGGCACTGTTGATCCAAATTGTCCCACTCTTCAATGGCGATTCGGCGTAGATCCCTTAGAGTGATTGGTGGGTCACGTCGTCCATAAATGGCCCTTTTCAATCTATCACAGGCATGTTTGATGGGGTTAATGTCTGGAGAACATGCTGGTCACTCTAGTCGAGCGATGTTGTTATCCTGAAGGAAGTCACTCACAAGGTGTGCAGGATGGGGGCGCGAATAGCCGTCCGTGAAGACGAATGCCTCTTCAATATGCTACCGATATGGTTGCACTTTTGGTCAGAGGACGGCATTCACATATCATACAGCCATTACGGTGTCATCCATGACCACCAGCAGCGTAAGTCGGCCCCACATAATGCCATCCCAAAACAGCAGGGAACCTCCACCTTGCTGCACTCTCTGGGCAGTGTGTCTAAGGCATTCAGCCTGACCAGGTTGCCTCCAAACGCGTTTCCGACGATTGAAGGCATATGCGACACTCTTCGATGAAGAGAAGGTGATGCCAATCCTGAGTGGTCCATTCGGCATGTTGTTGGGCCCGTCTGTACCGCGCTGCATGGTGTCGTGGTTGCAAAGATGGACATCGCCATGGAGATCGGGACTTTTGCGCACAGTTTGAGTCGTAACATTACATCGTGTGTCTGCACGAAAAGCATTATTCAACATGGTGGCGTTGCTGTCAGGGTTCCTCTGAGCCAAAATCCGTAGCGGTCATCCACTGCAGTAGTAGCCCATGGGTGGCCTGAGCGAGGCGTGTCATCGACAGTTCCTGTCTCTCTGTATCTCCTCCATGTCTGAACAATATCACTTTGGTTCACTCCGACACACCTAGACACTTCCCTTGTTGAGAGCCCTTACTGGCACAAAGTAACAATGCGGACGCGATCGAACCGCGGTATTGACCGTCTAGGCATGGTTGAACTGCAGACTACACGAGCTGTGTACCTCCTTCCTGGTGGAATGACTAAAACTGATTGGCTGTCGGACCCCCTCCGTCTAATAGGCTCTGATCACGCATGGTTGTTTACACTTTGGGCGGATTTATTGAGATCTCTGAACAGTCAAAGGGACTGTGTCTGTGATACAATATCCACAGTCAACGTCTATCTTCAGGAGTTCTGGGGTGATGCAAAACTTGTTTTGAAGTGTGTCTTTATGAACAAAGAAACACACAGAGGAAGCAAAACTATATACAACGGATTATTAAACGAACAAAAGAATGAGTTATACTAAAACTAAATGTGCTTTGCTTTCTGCTAGGTACACCTACTTAAACTAAGGACGCTTTATGCTAAGTTTGCTACGAACTACAACCGATTAAATTACTCAGTTACAAACTGCACGAAACTAAAGCTAGCAAAACTACTATGCTAGAACGCTGAAAAGAATGATAACTATACACATGAACGGATTCGACGCAGCACAGTGAGCAGGAGCAAGCTACAAGGTAAGTTAAATCGTCACAACACAAAATGTGATCCTGTAAACACGTCACTGCAGGTGAATTCACTGACAAATATTAAAACAAGGATGTAATAGGGCGATTTGTTCTTAGGAAAGCAAATAAACAGAAGTTTCTAGCAATCTGCAGAAATACGATTAATATTGGATAGGGTATGTTGCGAATGCATGACCCAATTGAAATAAATACACTACTGGCCATTAAAATTGCTACACCAAGAAGAAATGCAGATGATAAATGGGTATTCATTGCACAAATATATTATACTACAACTGACATGTGATTACATTTTCACGCAATTTGGGTGTGTTGTAATTGTGTGAACAATATATTTCGTGTGTGACGGAGCAAAGTGCACTGTGTAAAATAGACCTTTTTGGCATTAATACTTATTCAGCTGCGCAAATTCCAATAGGGTGCATAGATCCTGAAAAATCAGTACCCAGAACAACCACCTCTGGCCGTAATAACGGCCTTGATACGCCTGGGCATTCAGTCAAACAGAGCTTGGATGGTGTGTACAGGTACAGCTGTCCATGCAGCTTCAACACGATACCACAGTTCATCAAGGGTAGTGACTGGCGTCTTGTGACGAGCCAGTTGCTCTGCCACCATTGACCAGACGTTTTCAATTGGTGACAGATCTGGAGAATGTGCTGGCCAGGGCAGCAGTCGAACATTTTCTGTATCAAGAATGGCCCATACAGGACCTGCTACATGCGGTCGTGCATTATCCTGCTGAAATGTAGGGTTTCGCAGGGATCGAATGAAGGGTACAGCCACGGGTCGTAACACATCTGAAATGTAACGTCCACTGTTCAAAGTGCCGTCAATGCGAACAAGAGGTGACCGAGACGTGTACAGTGTGTAAACTGCAAGACGGCAGAGTTGTGCGGGGAGAGGAGGAAGCAAGGAGGAAGCCCATACAGGACCTGCTACATGCGGTCGTGCATTATCCTGCTGAAATGTAGGGTTTCGCAGGGATCGAATGAAGGGTACAGCCACGGGTCGTAACACATCTGAAATGTAACGTCCACTGTTCAAAGTGCCGTCAATGCGAACAAGAGGTGACCGAGACGTGTACAGTGTGTAAACTGCAAGACGGCAGAGTTGTGCGGGGAGAGGAGGAAGCAAGCATTGGCTGGCGAGGGGGAGGAGCCGTTGGAGGGGGGACAAGGCACGCCTACCAGTTGCAGTGCTGGCACTACAAATTGCGCGTCATGCTTACACGAAAGCAGAAGAAAGGCTTGGAAGTAAAACTCGCTTTAAATGTTGTTCGTAAACGAAACTGAATTCGTCATGAACATTAAGAAGAAAGTTCACCACAAAACTGGCTAGTAAGGTGATGCTAAATGGGACCTCTAATTTAACTGTAAAAATTACATGATTTAAAAACTTCAATCCTTCATAAAAATGGCTATATGTACTTTTGTAATTAGCTTTAAGTTTCATGTATTTGTATCTGTAAGTAAATGTTATATGAGGAAGTGCAAATATGTCTGATCAAAACGTGTGAATCAGAAAAAATGATAATACAGTGAATTAAGTGTCCCAAAGGTGCTATGATAAAGTGGCAAAGTGCAATGCAGTTGAAGTGTTGCATAATACCTCAAACAGTGAGGCACCCAGTGAAAAACTAACGTGCTGTGCATAATTAAAGGTATGCTCTTCGAATATACAGATTCCATGGCCTGCAAACCTGGAGAAGGAATTCGTTTAATAACGATGCCAAACTTTACAAGCAGAACAATCACACATTGTTGGCGAAGGCATGTGGTACTCACATCATGTACTGGTACAATTTCGTTGGATAGTGATGTTCTGGTGGGTTCTTAAGGTTATGCACATCTGTGCTGTCATCAGAGTCTGCATATTACGTAGACAAAATTAAGAAGAACCAGTCTCGGACTCCCCAAAAAAATTCCTGTTGTGTAAATCATTGCTTGGAAACAGCTTTAAGTCATTTGAGAGTGGCAGTCATCTGAATACTTTGACTCTGATGCTTTAAGTATTAATTTACTTTCTGGTGTAGATCTAGTGTGAAGCACATTAAGCCGCTTCCTTTCCCCACAGGAACCTTCAGGCCTTCAGCATCCTCACTTGTCTTGTAGAACCACGGTCTTGAATGGTTCTGATACATGTAGGTTTCATTCAGGTAATAAATACGTGATTTTTCCAGTTTGTTTTGTCTCGTGCATTGATCTCAAGAAGATACCACTTCTCTTCAAGAACAATTTTCTTCCGTCATTGGTCTTTCTGTATTTACATGTCATTTCCCTTAATATTCCAAGCTTGATAGATTTGCTGCCGTTGTAAAAGTCAGCTTCTTTCATGTATGGACATAGTTCGTAGGATATTCATCTGTACTATACATGTCAAATATTTTGCGTCGTATTATATTCTTGCTGAAATCGTCAAGCTCACGTAGGAATTTATTTCATCACTTACCAGGCGACTTACAAATCGGCAATCCGTTGTCTTCAGCAGACGCGTTGGCTTCAGTCGTGACCCGTTGAAAATTTCTCAACTCGATACCGCATGCCTAAGCTGTCCATTCTTGGCACTTGGCAACATCAGGAGACGCTTTATGGTCGGACGTGGATGCCGCTCCTGACTCCCCGTCTGAAGAACTAATACACACGAAACATTATTTCTCTCGCCTGCTTGTGTAACACTGGGTGAGATTTCTTTTGCCACTCATATTGGTCACATTGCCTCGAAATAACTTGCGAAAGAACACAGTGCAAAGTGCTAAAATCAGTCGTGAACTCGCTCTGCACAGCACAGTAAGAAATGAACTCGAGCGCACGCTACGGGTGACTGACTGTTATTGGTTGGCACCTCACGTGACGTATCCGTGCTGCTGCGCACCCAGACCTCACCCACCAAGTTACATTCTAGATCTGAAGTTAATTTGCTAGCCTAGACTGGGGTCTGGAAAACAGACTGTTTCAGATTTAGTCATCAAAGTCGCTATTTCTCTTTACTTAAGCAATAGAATTAGACAGTTTCATACTCAGTCTAACATTTCTGCTTCTCCCTCACTGTACAAATAAGTCACCCCGCCCATATTAGTCGTATATATTGAAAATAAAACGTTTTCTGCCAATCCAATGACGCTTCATCAACGGTTGTGCATTTACACAGGAAAGAATGTCGGCTGCGTAAGTGCAAACCGAAAGCTAGAAATAGATTTCCAGAATCGATTTTGGAATGTTTAAATGACCAACCAGAAACGCTATTGGGAAATCGGTTCACGAAATCCGGTTTTGGGAGCCCCATGTAAACGTAGTGATTGGTTACCTCACGGTTACCTTTCGATACTAAGGAAAGCGAAGTGATGTTCCGTCTTGTGTAAACACACCACCACCGTTTGACGGTGACGTCTTTGCCGTTTTGTTCCGTTTGGTTCCGATGACGGGCTTGACATGGAGTGTGAACCGGCAAACGGTCCGGCCGCGTGAGCAAATAGGATCGTCTGCAGCGTGCTTTCTTCTCGTCTGTTGATGTATGTATAGTAAATAGTAATCGATGTTGAAGATAAACACGCATAACTTTTTGTGCTAATAATCTGATACATTGTTACGTTATGTTCAATGCGTTGACAGTACTGTTTGTATGGCCGTATTCTGTTTTGCGAGCGATTGAAATGCTTTGTGGAAGTAAGTTGTTTACATACCTATCGTGTTTTTACGATCTGCGAGCATCTAGTGTTTTCAGCAGTGTTTTAACCAATTTTACCTTTATCATACAAATACATACTGCATAACTGTATCCCAATACTTAATGCAGAGTTTCATGCTGCATTTAGAACTAGCTACATTGTACAGTTTCAACATTATGATTTCTCAAACAGATTTTGAAAAATGACATAGTCTTAGATAATGATACAGAAGGACACAGGCCTTAGTTTTACAACTATATTTCACCCATCGATGTGTTGTGGCGGCGACGCTGGAAGTCGAGGTGTTGCATCTGTCAGGTGTTGAGCTCTTGACCATAAGGTGGGTGATGCCTCCTTGAAAATGTAAGCCAGCTTCACTCTGCTAAGAGACACTGTGGCCTGTTTGCCATTTACTATGATGACCATCGTGTGTGTGTGTGTGTGTGTGTGTGTGTGTGTGTGTGTGTGTGTGTGTGTGTGTGCACAGGACGCGATGGGGTCCACTATACGGTGGCTGCAGTGGTGGCTTGACACAGTCTGTACATAACATAACGTGCGAACAGCTTTGGAGGTTCTTATGCACAAAAGTTGTTGGACAATCATGCCTGCGAAGGAACTCTGGTTGGTCGTCCATTTCTGAAAGTAGGCCTATGTCGACAAACTCCCCTGGTAGGCGCAGAGTCTCGCCATAAACCAGGTCAGCTGCCGAGGACCCTATATCTGGTTTGTATGTGGCTCATAGATCCAGCAGGACTATGGGTAGTGCAGACTGCAGACGTCCAAGATGTCCCATGGCACATTATGGCTCTGAGCACTATGGGACTCAACTGCTGAGGTCATTAGTCCCCTAGAACTTAGAACTACTTAAACCTAACTAACCTAAGGACATCACAAACATCCATGCCCGAGGCAGGATTCGAACCTGCGACCGTAGCGGTCTTGCGGCTCCAGACTGCAGCGCCTTTAACCGCACGGCCACTTCGGCCGGCTCATGGCACATTAGCGCAGCCTTCAGCATTCAGTGCCAACGTTCAAGGATGCCATTGCTGGCCAGATTATAACTGGTCGTTTTGTGATGGACGTAGCCACAGAACTTCGCCAACTGTGTGAAGAAATCTGTCTCGAACTGTCGGTCTTTGTCGGTGATGATATAGAGCAAACAGCCGATTCTCGCCAGCCAGGTTGATGTGAAAGCGATGGGTAGCGTTTTCGCGGAGATGTTGTCCGTAGGTACTGCTACAAGCCATTGTGTATATCTGTCAATCATTGTGAATATGTACCACTGGCCATCCGATGGAGGAAGTGGTCCTACCACATCAAGATGACTTGATTGCTTGATATGAAGAAGTGTCTGGAAACTCTCCTATTGGGGTATGAATGTGGGGAGTGATTTTGCAAAGTTGGCAACGCTGGCGAGTTCTTGTCCATTCACGGCAGTCTTTTTCTATCCCTGGCCACACGAACCTTTGAGACACTAGCTTGAATGACGACCAGACTCCTGGGTGTCAAAGATTATGTAAGGACACGAACACTGGACTGCGAAATGCAACAGGAACAAAAGGGCGTGATCTGCCATGTGACACTTCACAGTACAATTTCATGTGCTCGCCAGGAATGTCAACTTACTTTAACTTGAGTGCTGCAGTGTCATCATGCAATATGGTGTGTAGCTCGGAATCTTCTTGTTGCACCCTGGCAAGCGCCATCATGTCCACAGGCTGAGAGACACTGGCCTCTCTAGAGAGGCAGTCCGCAACCACATTAGTGATGCCTGATATATGGCGGATGTCCGTACTAAACTGGCTAATAAATTCCAGTTGGACATAGTGCTGTGGACAGCAAATGCTGCTGTATTTCTTGAAGGCATATGTTAAAGGCTTGTGGTTGCTGTATATCACAGACCCTCGTCCCTCAACCACTGGTCGAAAGTACTTGATTGCTTGATATATGGCTAAAAGTTCCCGATCATATGTGCTTCATCTTTGTCGTGTAGGTGACAGCCTGTGCGAGAAATAAGCTAGTGGCTGCCAGGCATCGTCCACCTATTGTTGGAGGGCTGCACCAATGGCTAACTGACTGGCATCCACCACTACTGCCAGTGGACCTTCGAGCCTGGGGTGCGCCAGCAGTACTGCTTGTGCTAGGCTCTTTTTGTTTACTTTGAAAGCCGCATTCATCTCGGTCGACTGCACAGAACTGGTCTTAACCTTGGGACCAGCCAGTGCTGCGTTCAACAGCGTCTGTTGTTCGGCAGTGCGTGGTAAATGACGGCGGTAAAAACTGAGCATTCCTAAGTATCTGCGTAGCTCTTTTATTGTAGATGGCTTGTATAATTGCAATATGGCTTCAACCTTCTCAGTGAGTGGTAATGAGCCTGATGAAGATATTCGATGACCCAGGAAATCGACTTGATGGTGGCCAAACACACATTTAGCTGTGTTTAACACCACGCCATACTTCTCGAAACGCTCAAAAACTTCTCTCAGGTGCTGGCGATGTTTCTCCTTGAACAATGAATACACTAACACATCGTCCAGATAGGCAAAACAAAAATTCAACCTATGCAAGACAGAACCGATGAACCTCTGCGAGGTTTGAGCAGTATTATGCAAACCGAAGATCATAAACTTGCTTTCATACAACCCAAATGGAGTAATAATAGCGGCCTTTTGAATGTTCTCTGTTGCCACGAGAATCTGGGTATGCGCTTTTGCGCAGTCTATAACACTGATTACAGTGGCTCCGTGCAGTCCGTGGCTATAGTCTTTTAGTAGTGGCACTGGGTAGCGATCAGGCACGGTCCGTGAGTTGAGCACTCTGTAATCGCCACATGGGCGCCATGCTCCTCCCTTTTTGGATACTAAATGCAGTGCAGATGACCATGGACTACTTGAGGGTCGGATGATACCTTCTCGTAACACCGTGTCGAATTCTGTTTTAGCAATGGCGAGGCGTCCTGGAGCCAATCGCCTCGGCTGGCAAGACACAGTCCGTAGTTCTTATGTGGTGGACCATATCGTGCAAAACTTGCTGTGGCGCGCCTGGAGGCCTCGTTAAGGTCGGGAACTCATGCAGCAGCGAGCGATACTCCTCGTCTGCAACCTGTATAACCTTGACGTTGTATGTTCTGGCATCACGATGGCACCCAGTGGTCGTTAAGTCCGGTAACATTGTCTATAAGGCGGGAATTCGCTACATCCGGCAGGAGCTGATAGTGAGCTAATAAATCGGCACCGATTATTGCTTCGGCCACGTCTGCTACAGTAAAGTCCCATGTGACGGCAGAGCCTCATATTCAATTCTTCACGCCGCGTGCCGCACATCGCAATTGTTGAATTATTTGTGGCAGACAAGCTAAATGCAGTGGGTGGCCTGCAACAGTGCAGTGACGCTCTGGGCAGGATACTAAGGTCGGACCCTGTGTCTATTACGAGGGCTATCCACAAAGTACATTACGTTTTGTAATTAAAAATAAATAAAGTATTGGAAATTTTTTTTTATTATATAAAGATGAAAGCCACACTTAAATACTACTTTTCTACATAGTTGCCATTTAAATTAAGGCACTTATCGTAGCGATGGACGAGCTTGGAAATTCCTTCGTCGTAAAATTCGGCCGCCTGCGCCTTCAACCACCTGGTTAATCAGTAACCCGGTAGAAATACGATTTTTGTGGATTTCCTGGAAAGAGGCACTACAATAAACTCTCAAAGGTATTGCCAAACTCTGCACAACCTCAGAAGAGCAATACCAAACAAGCGCAGGGGAAAGTTGGGCTCAACGCCCGGGCCCACACGGCAAATGCCACTCCTGAAGTTCTCGAATCTTTTAAGTAGGAGTTGTTTCCTCATCCGCCGTACAGTCCCGACCTGGCACCGAGCGACTTCCACTTATTCCCAGCAATGAAGAAGTGGTTGGCTATGCAGCGTTTTGATGACGACGCACAGCTTCAAGAAGAGGTAACCACGTGGCTGAAGGCGCAGGCGGCCGAATTTTACGACGAAGGAATTTCCAAGCTCGTCCATCGCTACGATAAGTAGCTTAATTTAAATGGCAACTATGTAGAAAAGTAGTATTTAAGTGTGGCTTTCATCTGTATATAATAAAAAAAATTTCCAATACTTTATTTATTTTTAATTCCAAAACGTAATGTACTTTGTGGATAGCCCTCGTAAATACTTCTGGCCTGATACTCTGTCAGTACGAATAGGCGCCAGGATGCCGACCGCCGTTTGCATTTGGGTCGGCGCAGGGGCCAGTGCACTTTTTAGCCTGCTCACGAAATCTTCTGTGGTACCAACAAGTGGTCGGATCAGCATCTGAAACAGACTGAGTCGAGGAATGGCTCCTAGATCGTTTGCAGCTACGTCCTCTGTAGCGACTAGGACCTTCTTGTGACAACAGTGTGCCAATATGTGGGCTCAGAGCATCAACTTTGGCGGACAGAGCGTCGTAGTCTGCACGTGAAACAGGAAGGGCCACGGACGTGCCTCCACCAGACATTGTCACAGCACTAACCTGTTGGTTCGGAGCGATGGCATCTTGGATGCTGTCGGCCGGTTCCGCAAGTGTCCAGGAACATCTCTGTCTGCGATGCGACAATCGCCTTTACCTGCGGCGGCAGACAGCTGCTCCATAGCGTACGGAGGGAGGAGGAGGAGATTAGTGTTTAACGTCCCATCGACAACGAGGTCATTAGAGACGGAGCGCAAGCTCGGGTGAGGGAAGGATGGGGAAGGAAATCGGCCGTGCCCTTTCAAAGGAACCATCCCGGCATTTGCCTGAAGCGATTTAGGGAAATCACGGAAAACCTAAATCAGGATGGCCGGAGACGGGATTGAACCGTCGTCCTCCCGAATGCGAGTCCAGTGCATAGCGTACGCACAAGATTGTTGGGCACTGTTCCGATGTCCACCTTGCTGCGGAGGTGACGCAGGTACTGAGACGGTTTTCTGTCGCCTATATCTTCGAGAGTCAGCACTTGTCTTATACGGTCTTCCTACGATGCTGCAACTCTGCGAATAAACTCAGCCTTTAATCTTTCGTTTGCATTCTCCGTCGGTGGTGCCGTGATTATATCTTCACTTCGGAAGTGTATCGTTGCTCGAGCTGACTCACTATTAATGCAAACTTAGTCGTATCCGCTGTAATTCCGGCATAGCAAAAGCTGGCCTCAACCTGAACGAACCATAGAACTGTATTATGTGACCAAAACGGTGGGAGGCGAACAGCCAGTCTCGATACTGCAGGCAATTCCATTCTGTAATCAGTTTCGTCGCGGGACCGGTTTTCTCGGCGCGGATCACGTCGGGGTTACCACTGACAGGTATATTTTCGTCGTGTCGCACTTATTAAATATTCAAACACGCACTGAGAATATACTTGAACGGTTTATTACTTGATATTACAGAAAAAGAAGCACAGTTGCTATATGTAACTTATAAACAACAAAACAGTAACCAAGGAACAGAATAAACTTAAAAACAAAAGTTATAACTTCGAGGAGTAGGCAACAACATTATTCGGTTCTCCAAGCGGCGGATTCAAACTTGGCGGTTTACGCCATTCATTTGTTGTCGTGCAGTCACTGAATTCGCGACACATTACATATCTCGATATCTGTATTTATGGATGGCGCGAACGGAACTAACGTGTAAAGACACAGCAGTCAATGTGAGTAGCGGTCGCAACAGCGTGAAGAATTCTCACCGCATTGTAGATAGCTTTCCGAAAAAAAAAAAAAAAAAAAGCCCTGCTGTACATATTGGGAGTAGTGAAGTGAATATGTAATTAGAAGTGACTTTTTTATCTTGGACCCTACTAAATTTTTCAGTAAGGCGCGGACGTAAACATAGGCATTTCTACCAGTCTTTTTCCTACCACAATCAGATTTTATGCTTTCACGTGCATTAGCTTCGTCAGCCCACAACCAAATTGTTGCCTTTCAACCTAACCTGTACCTGGACCTCATGCGGCACTACAGATCAGCAAAAATTATATGTGTGTGTTAAAATTTGGCTGAAGAATTATCGGTTATTTTAGACATGTTTTCTATTGATGTACCTTCTTAGTGGTTTTGTTTTTTAAATTGCTTTGCCAGTGGGGAGGATATTTAGCACGGCATCATTTCTGCTGCAGCTGTTATGTGATAACAACATTTCTATTTGTTTTGTTAATTCACTTTTCACATGTAATGTTTTGTAAATCTTCTGATGGAGAGTCTTCAGCGATGTGGAGCAAGTGAAGTAATGAATTAGTAGCTAGAAGTATCCACTCCAGTGGATGCCAGTAAATTATACAAACAATACATTGTGACTAATTGTAATCTGCTCACACCAGAAATTACAAGAACTACTGCACCTCTTCGTATACTACTCAACTGTTGTTTATACCAACTTCTTTGACCACTATATTGTTATTCAATGGCATGTGACCCAATAGTCAAGATTCTCCCAACTCGTACGTCTTTAGTTTTGATGAAGTGTGTGCAAATATATGTAAGGGACCAGCATTAACTTTTACCAAGTTCCAGGTCCATCTGTAACTTTGTGTAAGCATGAAAGACATTTTCACAAGGGTCACCCTTTGCAAAATTGGAAGTTCATGAAAAAAATTTCACAAGTTTTGCAAGCCATTGTTTCTTGAAATAGTGATGAAGTCTCTGCAACTTACCACCATGACAACTTGTGCATAATACAGAAATGACGTTCAGTAAACCATGGCCATAGCACCATTGCTCTTGCCATAAAACTTTGTCATGACAAGTTTTTCTCATATTTGTTGTCATGACAAGTTTTTCTCATATTTGTGACTAAAAAATAATGGAAACCTGAAAACTGCACTGTCTGTTTGCTAATCAGCAAGTTAATGAAACTGTCATAAGAATGTCTTCACTATGTTATCAGAATTAAATATAAAAAATTACTATACCAAACTGTGCCCATCATTGACAATGTATGGGATATCAACACGTCTGATTTTATAATTAACACCACTGAATAAAATCATGTAACTCTTTCAGGAACACATATTTCAGTTCTGGTTTATTTCAGTTGAGGTGCAAAAATATGTCTTTAATTAGTAAGAAGTAAACAACTTAATGATATTAATCCTTGCATTGACCCACATTGGCTGTACTGCTATGTCAGGTAAATTACGATCTGAAATATTCTACCTACACAAGCTGAGTCTGAACCAGCTGCTTAGTTATCAAAAATCTCAAGGATTTGTTGACTGATTTACTTCAGGTTATTGCCTGGTACTGTAAATCTTTGGACGGACATAGGCTACGTATTGTTTAAATATATATGATATGTCCTCCCCCCGTGAACCATGGACCTTGCTGTTGGTGGGGAGGCTTGCGTGCCTCAGCGATACAGATAGCTGTACCGTAGGTGCAACCACAACGGAGGGGTATCTGTTGAGAGGCCAGACAAACGTATGGTTCCTGAAGAGGGGCAGCAGCCTTTTCAGTAGTTGCAGGGGCAACAGTCTGGATGATTGACTGATCTGGCCTTGTAACACTAACCAAAACGGCCTTGCTGTGCTGGTACTGCAAACAGCTGAAAGCAAGGGGAAACTGCAGCCGTAATTTTTCCCGAGGGCATGCAGCTTTACTGTATGGTTAAATGATGATGATGTCCTCTTGGGTAAAATATTCCGGAGGTAAAATAGTCCCCCATTCGGATCTCCGGGCGGGGACTACTCAAGGACGTCGTTATCAGGAGAAAGAAAAATGGCGTTCTACGGATCGGAGCATGGAATGTCAGATCCCTTAATCGGGCAGGTAGGTTAGAAAATTTAGAAAGGGAAATGGATAGGTTAAAGTTAGATATAGTGGGAATTAGTGAAGTTTGGTGGCAGGAGGAACAAGACTTTTGATCAGGTGAATACAGGATCATAAATACAAAATCAAATAGCGGTAATGCAGTAGTAGCTTTAATAATGAATAGGATAATAGGAGTGCGGGTAAGCTATTACAAACAGCATAGTGAATGCATTATTGTGGCCAAGATAGACACGAAGCCCACGCCTACCACAGTAGAACAAGTTTATATGCCAACTAGCTCTGCAGACGACGAAGAAATTGAAGAAATGTATGATGAAGTCAAAGAAATTATTCAGATAGTGAAGGGAGACGAAAATTTAATAGTGATGGGTGACTGGAATTCGGTAGTAGGAAAAGGGAGAGAAGGAAACTTAGTAGGTGAGTATGGATTGGGGCTAAGAAATGAAAGAGCAAGCCGCCTGGTAGAATTTTGCACAGAGCACAACTTAATCATAGCTAACACTTGGTTCAAGAATCATGAAAGAAGGTTGTATACATGGAAGAACCCTGGAGACACTAAAAGGTATCTGATAGATTATGTAATGGTAAGACAGAGATTTAGGAACCAGGTTCTAAATTGTAAGACATTTCCAGGGGCAGATGTGGACTCCGACCACAATCTATTGGTTATGAGCTGTAGATTAAAACTGAAGATACTGCAAAAAGGTGGGAATTTAAGGAGATGGGACCTGGATAAACTGACTAAACCAGAGGTTGTACAGAGTTTCAGGGAGAGCATAAGAGAACAATTGGCAGGAATGGGGGAAAGAAATACAGTTGAAGAAGAATGGGTGGCTTTGAGGGATGAAGTACTGAAGGCAGTAGGTAAAAAGACAAGGGCTAGCAGAAATCCTTGGGTAACAGAAGAAATATTGAATTTAATTGATGAAAGGAGAAAATATAAAAATGCAGTAAATGAAGCAGGCAAAAAGGAATACAAACGTCTCAAAAATTAGATTGACAGGAAGTGCAAAATGGCTAAGCAGGGATGGCTGGAGGACAAATGTAAGGTTGTAGAGGCTTATCTCACTAGGGGTAAGATAGATACTGCCTACAGGAAAATTAAAGAGACCATTGGAGAAAGGAGAACCACTTATATGAATATCAAGAGCTCAGATGGAAACCCAGTTCTAAGCAAAGAAGGGAAAGCAGAAAGGTGGAAGGAGTATATAGAGGGTCTGTACAAGGGCAATGTACTTGAGGACAATATTATGGAAATGGAAGAGGATGTAGATGAAGATGAAATGGGAGATATGATACTGTGTGAAGAGTTTGACACAGCACTGAAAGACCTGAGTCGAAACAAGGCCCCGGGAGTAGACAACATTCCATTAGAACTACTGACAGCCTTGGGAGAGCCAGTCCTGACGAAACTCTACCAGCTGGTGAGCAAGATGCATGAGACAGCGAAATACCCTCAGACTTCAAGAAGAATATAATAATTCCAATCCCAAAGAAAGCAGGTGTTGACAGATGTGAAAATTACCGAACAATCAGTTTAATAAGCCACAGCTGCTAAATACTAACGCGAATTCTTTACAGACGAATGGAAAAACTAGTAGAAGCCGACCTGGGGGAAGATCAGTTTGGATTCTGTAGAAATTTTGGAACACGTGAGGCAATACTGACCCTACGACTTATCTTAGAATCTAGATTAAGGAATGGCAAACCTATGTTTCTAGCATTTGTAGACTTAGAGAAAGCGTTTGACAATGTTGACTTGAATACACTCTTTCAAATTCTGAAGGTGGCAGGGGTAAAATACAGGGAGCGACAGGCTATTTACAATTTGTACAGAAACCAGATGGCAGTTATAAGAGTTGAGGGGCATGAAAGGGAAGCAGTGGTTGGGAAGGAAGTGAGACAGGGTTGTAGCCTATCCCCGATGTTATTCAATCTTTATATTGAGCAAGCAGTAAAGGAAACAAAAGAAAAATTCGGAATAGGTATTAAAATCCATGGAGAAGTAATAAAAACTTTGAGGGTTGGAAGGTAGGAGACGAGGTACTGGCAGAAGTAAAGCTGTGAGGATGGGGCGTGAGTCGTGCTTGGGTAGCTCAGTCGGTAGAGCACTTGCCCGCGAAAGGCAAAGGTCCCGAGTTCGAGTCTCGTTCCGGCACACAGTTTTAACCTGCCAGGAAGTTTCAAAAACTTTGAGGTTTGCCGAAGACATTGTAATTCTGTCAGAGACAGCAAAGGACCTGGAAGAGCAGTTGAATGGAATGGATAGTGTTTTGAAAGGAGGATATAAGATGAACATCAACAGAAGCAAAACGAGGATAATGGAATGTAGTCGAATTAAGTCGGGTGATGCTGAGGTAATTAGATTAGGAAATGAGACACTTAAAGTAGTAAAGGAGTTTTGCTATTTGGGGAGCAAAATAACTGATGATGGTCGAAGTAGAGAGGATATAAAATGTAGACTGGCAATGGCAAGGAAAGCGTTTCTGAAGAAGAGAAATTTGTTAACATCGAATATAGATTTAAGTGTCAGGAAGTCATTTCTGAAAGTATTTGTATGGAGTGTGGCCATGTATGGAAGTGAAACATGGACGATAAATAGTTTGGACAAGAAGAGAATAGAAGCTTTCGAAATGTGGTGTTACAGAAGAATGCTGAAGATTAGTTGGGTAGATCACATAACTAATGAGGAGGTGTTGCGTGGGATTGGGGAGAAGAGAAGTTTGTGGCACAACTTGACTAGAAGAAGGGATCGGTTGGTAGGACATGTTCTGAGGCATCAAGGGATCACCAATTTAGTATTGGAGGGCAGCGTGGAGGGTAAAAATCGTAGAGGGAGACCAAGAGATGAATACATCAAGCAGATTCAGAAGGATGTAGGCTGCAGTATGTACTGGGAGATGATGAGGCTTGCACAGGATAGAGTAGCATGGAGAGCTGCATCAAACCAGTCTCAGGACTGAAGACCACAACAACAACATATGATATGTAAGTGTATATAAGCAATACAATTGGGAATGCTCTTGATGGAATTACTTCATATTTTTACACAGTACCCTAATAAACATATAGACTGACATACACAGCATTTTTTAAAAATATATATGGTATACAAACACATATATACTATAAAGAAGAGACATGCTGTTCACCAATTTCTCCAGAAGTTCTCGATCAATTTACTTCAAATTTTTACACAGTACTCTAATAACCTGTTCAGAGAGATGTACACTACATATTTTTAGTATATAATGCATATGAATCTCTACTACTATATAAAAAAAGTTGTCATTTAAATTTGTTACCAAAAAGCTTGACTAGTTCGTGACCAATTTATTTCAGATTCTTACACGATACCCTAATAAATGTTCAGATGGACATAGGCCGCATATTTTTTTAAACACGTGTTGTGTATAAATATAAATACAAATATCTAATACATAAAGGGGAAACATCGTTAGCAAAAATCTCAAGAAGTTTTTGAATGTTGTACTTTAAATTGTTACACCGTACTCTGCTAACATTCAGATGGACATGGATTATGTGTTTTTTAAACAAAATTGTACAGATTTTTTGTTAAAAACAACTGTTAGAAAGAAAATGCTGTGCTGTGAAAATTGTGCAGTTTTCTATTCTTTCTAACAGTCAATTTAAAGTCAGATATCAGGGCATTTGAACCATTAGACAAATTGTTTCTTCCACATACATTATTTCTCAAAAATTGTATGTACAACAGTATGCTGTTTTGTTGTATTTGTTGCAGACAGTGTTGAGAAGAAGGAGGAATATTGTATTTATGGCTTGTCTATTTATTATTCGAATATTACTATGGAATGTGAATCATGCAAAACTTTGCAGTTGTTCTCATTTACAGATAAAAACTGCAAGAAATACTGTCATTGAAGCTACTGTCCTAACACATCCAGCAGCCAGAGAGGTCTCTCCTCCACCCCTTATATTAATGATCCCAACCAATTTACCCATTTTCTTTAAATGAATTCATTTCCCAATTGAGGATTTGTTTGCAATAACAATAAACAAGGCTCCAGGTCAGAGAGATGAAGAGGAGATGAACCGAACATTTGCTAGTCATTATATAAAGACAAGCCATTGTTTAACATAGTTAGCAAAAATCTCAAAAGTACTTGACTGATTTACTTCAGATTTTTACATGATACTCTAATGAACTTTTGAACAGACATAGGCTATATTTTTTAATATATATATAATATAAAAATATATATACACTGAGGTGACAAAAGTCATGGGATAGTGATATGGACGTATTCAGATGCCGGTAATATCACATACACAAGGTATAAGAAAGCCTTGCATTGGTGGAGCTGTCATTTATACTCGGGTGATTCGTATGAAAAGGTTTCCAATGTGAAGAGAATTAACAGACTCTGAACGCAGTATGGTATTTTGGAAATAGACAAATGGGTCATTACATATCAGAAATTGTTAAGGAAGTCACTATTGTGAGATCCGCAGTGTCAAAAGTGTGCTGAGAATACCAAATTTCGGGTGTTAACTCTCACCACAGACAATGCAGTGCCCAGTGGCCTTCACTTAATGACTGAGAGCACTGGCTTTCATGTATAATTGTCAGTGTTGACAGGCAAGTAACACTACGTGAAATAACTGCAGAAATCAATGTGGGACATATGATGACCATTAGGACAGTGCGGCGAAATTTGGTATTAATGGGCTATTGTGTATTGGGGGTTTCAGGTTGCTTAGGATACTTTGTCATGTCGCCAGGGCCACAGCCCTCCTCGCCTTACAAATGTCAAAGAACTCCACACATTTTTAGGTAAAATTGCTTACTGTCATAAATTTATTCCAGGTGCAGCCACATTGGCTCATGCCCTCCACAAGTTGCTCCACAAGAACATTATTTTTGAGTGGGTATTAGCCTGTGAGTGCTTGTTCATGCTTTTGAAATCTAAATTACATTCAGCGCAATGTTTGGCTACTTTCCATTCAGGCCACCAATAGGTTTTGGCTATACACACTTCTCAGTATGGAATCGGGGCCGTTTCTCACATCAGTATCAGGGTGGTACCCAACACCCAATAGCTTATGTGTCAAAAATGCTCAACTTCGCTGAGCAGCGCTACTCCCAGGTTGAAAAGAAGGTGGTTACTATCGTATAAAGTCCTCAAAACATTTAATGTGTTCTTGTACGGGTCTAAGTTCCACCTCATTACTGACCACAAGCCCTAATTATTTCTGGGACTGATGACCCTGTGGTTTGGTCCCTTTATACCTCAAACCAACCAACCGACCCTAATTACCTCCATTGTTGGGCCTTGTTTCTGTCTCGTTAAACTATGAAATACATTTTCAACCTAAAGCGTGACATGCTGATGTTCTGCCCTGGCTTCTAGTGGGATTGGATCCTACTTTTGATCAGGATGAACTCATTTGTTTTCACTTTGGTGTTGAGACGCAACATACAGTGGAAGTGTTTCCTATTATGGGCCCCTGGATCACATCAGCTATAATTGCTGTTCCAGTTTTGCTTCAGTTTGTTCACCTTGTTTGGCATGGTTGGGCAGATGGGCCTCTGTGCAAGGCTTCTGATCCTTTGCATAACTATTATGCCCTCTGTTACTGATTTTTTTATTTTATTTTTTTTATTTTTTTTTTTTTATACAGGGCCGAGTTTACTATATTCACCACACTTTCTATGACTAGATTCAGTGGCGAACTTAAGATACATTAATGGGAGTGCTTCTCAGTTAATAATTCAATAAGAGCATACTGTTGTAGGTGTCTGGTATTGGAATATTTTTGTGGCATCAATGGTGCTACAGTGCACAGTTCAGGAAGCTCTACATAGACCCATAAAGTTATGCTGGGGAAACTACGATGTTACGTTGTCAAAGGCATTTGTTTTGCATGTTCCAAGTCATATCTTAATAATAGGTGAGAGTGTCACATTAACAAATGATATCACAGGAATGAAACTAAATATAGAGAGAGGAAACATAAATATGGTTTATCACAAGGTTCAATGCTTGGCCTACTACTGTTCTTGATCTACAGAAATGATTTTTATAGAACTCTTCAAAAATAGCCATGTTTTCTGATGACAACTGTTCTGACAGAAGGTCCCATTACATTCACAACAGGGTATAGCCAGAAGATTATTGGAACAGGCTTACAACTGATCCGCAACAAACATCTTGACCCTTAATACAAGGGTGAGTAAATGAAAACCTTAAAATTTTTTTTAAATATTATTTACTGTGCAGAAGTGGTACAAAGCTGTATCACTCTTCAACATAATCTCCCCCACGCTCAATGCAAGTCCTCCAGTGCTTACAAAGTGCATAAATTCCTTTAGAAAAAAATTCTTTTGGTAGGCCGTGCAACCACTCATGCACCGCGTGGCGTGCCTCTTCATCAGAATTGAACTTCTTTCCTCCCATTGCGTCTTTGAGTGGTCCAAACGTACGGAAATCACTTGGGGCAAGGTCTGGTGAGTATGGTGGAAGAGGAAGACACTCAAAATGCAGGTCTGTGATTGTTGCAACTGTTGTACAGGCAGTGTGGGGCTTTGCATTGTCATGTTACAAAAGGACACCTACTTGCAGCAATCCACGTCGCTTTGATTTGATTACAGGCCGCAGATGATTTTTTAGGACATCTGTGTATGATGCACTGGTGACAGTCGTCCCTCTAGGCATGTAATGCTCCAAAATGATGCCTTTTTCGTCCCAAAAGAGATTCAGCATAACCTTCCCTGCTGATGGTTCTGTTCAAAACTTCTTTGGTTTTGGTGATGAGGAATGGTGCCATTCCTTGCTCGCTCTCTTTGTTTCCGGTTGGTGGAAGTGAACCCAGGTTCCGTCCCCAGTAACGATTCTCGCAAGGAAGCTATCACCTTCTCGTTCAAAGAGCCGAAGAAGTTCTTCACAAGCATCAACATGCCGTTCTCTTGTTTCAGGAGTCTGGCACCCATCTTACAGACACTTTGTGAAACTGGAGCACATCATGCACAATGTGGTGTTATGACCCATGACTAATCTGTAAACATGCTGCAGTGTCATTCAGTGTCACTCGGCAGTTTTCCTTCACTATTTGCTTCAACTGCTGCAATGTTCTGTGGAGTCACAACTCATTGTGCCTGACCTGGATGAGGAGCATCTTCCACTGAAGTGACACCATTTGTGAACTTCCTACTTCATTCATAGACTTGCTGCTACGACAAACATGCATCACCGTACTGACCCTTCATTCGTCGATGAATTTCAATAGGTTTCACACCTTCACTATGCAAAAACCGAATAACAGAACGCTGTTCTTCCCTGTTGCAAGTCGCAAGTGGGTCGGCCATCTTTATACTGATAGTGCAACGGTACATGTGCATCTGCACTATGCTGCCACCTACAGGCCATTCTGCACGCTGTTTGTAGTATGCTTACCAACTTACAGGATAACGGTGCGAAATTTCGATTTATTATTACAAATTTAAGGTTTTCATTTGACTCACCCTCCTATTACAAAAACTTATATTATGCAATTCCAAACACACACAAATAACTTGCAGGTACTAGAAGTAGAGATCAACTGACACACAAAGTATGAGGTTCCACATGTGTAGTTCCTAGGCATCCAGATGGATAATAAACTGAGGTTGAGTCATCATATAGAAAAGTTATACCAAAAAATCCTGTTCTGACTCCTTTGGACTCAGAAATCACTCTGTGTTTTGATTGCATACAACTTGATACTGTCATGTAGCATAATCTTCTGGAGCAATGTAGTTAAGATACAACAACAACAACAAAAAACCAACATTTAGTCTACAAAATGGTGGTATCTTGCAGAGGTCTCTTCATCAATCCTGGTAGTCTTACAAGGGGAAGACCTCAGATATGAGCAACGAATCTGACTAATATTCAGCTGGTCACTAATGTTCAACCTAAAATGGAAAGCCAAAGATATTGTGGCTTAACAAATCCCCCATTTTTGAGAAGACTGCCCCTAAAATATACAATGCACAACTGACTCAGAACTGACAGGACCGGTAGATAATTGAAAACAGAATATTTTTCATCATTGTATATGGGTTCAGAAAATGCATGTTTTCCTTGAAATCAACAAAACAAACTGTGCAATCTTGAACATGACTTGACATTCAGCAACCTTATTTAAGTTTTGATGAAGAGTAAAAAAAGCCAACTGGTTGGACAAATTTTAGTGCATTGACTTGGTTTCAGTATCAATTAGGATATGTTAGCAGTTTTTACCCTTCACTTAAGAAAACTGTTACAATTTCCACTTATATATCTGTAAAACACAGATCAATGAAATAAAGTGAACAAGATATCTGGCTGAGAAGCAGAGAGCATGGGTTCGCTTCCCAAAAGCATTTTGCATACTTCCTTTTTCGTTTTTATTTTTCCTGTGTCAAAATTGGTAGGAACAGGAGAGTTAATAACTTAAGTAAGACAATAAGGAATAATAACATGGTAGGCAAGTAAACTTCTCAAACAACTTGGGTTAGTAAAGAATTAAAATTTTAACCTCATTGTACTGAAACAATTCTGAGTCAGGCTGCTATGAATTCATCACAGAGGACTGCAGGTACCCAACTGCATGACATTTGTTCACTGCCAGGTGTGGCACAGAACATTATTTCAAGGCTTGAAAACTGCAATGTACTTCTGGAAACCCAGCAGGAATTGCCCAGATGTAGTGACTGATAGCATAATTCATGATCAACTAACAGCACTGATTTTTCAGGCAATTTTATCGTATGCATGGTACGCATCAAAATTAATTCCAGGAAAAGAAATATTTTAAACTGTATCATACTGTTAAGAGACAAACAACAGTATGGCCACAATGAACCAAAGTTTATTCTTCCTCCACATACAAGTGAAAAATAGCTGTGAACACAGGCACAAATGTAGAAACAATTCAGATATTCATATAAGCAGTTGCTGACAGTAAGTATGAACACAGTGTGAGAATATGTCCCAGCTGCACTGCACTTATAAAGAGGAGAGATCCGGTAGACGGCGTGGCGGATGTCTTGTGTGTACAAGTCACATGGCCCACCGCATGTGGCCTCAAGTGGCCAGTCCGTCCAGATGCTTTTGGTGGAGTATTTGGAGTACAGACAGCTGCCTGGTGCCACGGTTTCTATCTAAGTATTATACATCAATGACCTCTGCAGTGATGCCACAGGCAGAGGCGGAAGGAAATTCTGGGTTGGAACCAGTGAATAGGGGTGGAAGTGGCACAGTTGCAGACACCTGCGAGAGCTGCTCCCCCACAAAGTACCATAAGAGAGAACCAGCAACAAGGGCACTCAGTGTCAAGACCCATCACGAACTGTGCTGGCCGCTTGGTCAAGGGTGCTGGTGTTGAAGGATCCAAAAGCACCAGCCTAGCTGGCAGTAAAAATGCTGGTGGCAGTGCAGCATCATGAGAAGGCTCAGCAGCAGACACTAGGGGGGCTGGACCACAAAGGAGACATAGGAGGAGGCAACAACTACAAGGAGGGCAGGACCACCACCACCACAGCAGGGACGCCCTGGGAGGCTGGACAGGCAGAGAGAGGAGGTGGACCCACAGCCCTCGCTGTTCCACGGGGACACAGCTGGTCATGGTGGCACACCACCAGCCCATCACTGACGCACACCATACAGCGGCGGCTGGCTCAGCAGCTGTGGACCAAGGCCGTAATCCACTTTGGTTGGCGGCTAAACTCCCAAGCCCAGTAACTAACCACCTTCCACACGGATCAAGTTCGTATCTCACCACTGACTTCTAGTATCAGCCGCTCGCAGCTGACGTCAACAAGTGTATGGGCCTGAAGATGATGATGTTACAACATTGAAACTAGTTGCCAAAATAAAATCGACACCTTAAATACAGCTGGAGGAATTTCTTCATTTTTAATAGAAGGCCTATTAGTTTTCAGTGACCTAATGGTTGTTGTAATATCTTTGGTAGTTGTTTTGACGAAATTGATTTCTTCTGATAGATTAGGCAATGTCTGTATAAGTGTATCTCATTAGTCTGGTGTCAGTGGTCATTTTTTCTCCCCATGTTTTCATCTATTGTTGGGAAGAATCCATTGACTGAAATCGACAGTAATTTGAATGTAATAGCATCTACTTCATGGCTACTGTCATTTGTCTTACACAGTTTGTTTCTTGCCTATTATGATCCATATAGTTATTGCTGTGTGTATATTTTTGCTCATGAAGAATTTTTCAGTACTGCTTGTAGTGTAACTTCAAGTTTTTATTAAAACTACAGCTCTGCATTAAATTCAGCCCTCTTATTGGCATATTTGCTTTGCAAACAACTGAGAAATGGATGACATGGTATTTGGTGTTATACCTCATGTTAGGGTTTCTATCTGTTCCAATTATGTATGGAATGACTGTTTAAATGCCTCCGCACTCACTGTAGTTAGGCTAATGTCATCTTTGCGGTTGCTATTGGAGCACTACATAGTGGCTGAAGAGTATTCTTAATTGGTCCCTTAATACTGGTTCTTGAAACCTCAGAAGTAGGATTGTGCTAGATAATTAGCATCTTGTCTTTAAGGACCTTTCACTTCAGGTTTTCAGCATTTTCATTGTGCTCTCCAGTGCCCTTCTTTGTATACATTCAGTATCACTTGTCAGTGCAAATTGGTATGGGTCTCACACATTTGAACCATATTCTAGAATAGGTAGAATCTTGTAAGTAGTCTCCTTTGTACACTGATTTCACTTTCCTGGTATCCCACCAATGAACCAAAGTGTGCCTTCTGCAATACCTGAGCATAAGCAATCATTCTAAGTTCATTACATGTTCCCTTTTTTTTTTTACTTCAAACTAAATTGATGTATTTGTCCGTGTAACTTGGCAGCATGTGAGTTCAGTTTTTGGAGCTCATCCTTTTTTTTTTTTTGGGGGGGGGGGGGGGGGGGCAACTGCCTCCCCCTCCACAACTGTGTATGCCCTTGATTTAAACTATGTTGCCAATCTTTGCACCAATTTAAAATTTTATAAATATCTTCCTGAATATTTTTGCAGCTTATCAGATAGTACTTCATTGTAGATAAACAGATTACACTGTTCGACATGGGTTCTATTTCTGATATTAAAGTATGTGCTTCTAGACCATTTTACCGTGGGAAATTCAAATATGTAAACAAAATATCATTGTCAGGGATACTTTTTATGTAATATGTATATATATGTATATTCACAGTTCATGGCAAACACAGAGACGTTATAGAGAAATACGGGTATGTTGCCGCATCCAGTAGTGATAGAACGTGATAATTTCTTGTGCAACAGCAGGTGGGAAGAATCAGACATCATTAGATAATCCCCCACCACACCTATGTCATTAAGACCACCTGAAACATTTCATTAACTCGAACGGCGACAGCCGGTCGCTGCCTCGGCAGTAAAGCTCCTCGCCTCCTAGGGGCAGGTGCATCGAATTTACAACAGTGGTGTTAGCCGCAATTTGTGTCAGTCTTAATGAGTGGGTGTTTTGGCTGATAAGTAACTGTCATATTTCCGAGCACGGTTGAATTTTTTAGTTCCTGTGTGTAAACTGATTGAGCCTGGTGCTGAAGGTAAAACGACTGCTTGTTTTTACACATCAGCGTTCCTCTAGTTCCCTACTATTAATTTAATACAGGTGTATTACCAAAGTGGTATTTTTAAATTTGCAGAAATGCCACGTCGCGGATGTCGATATAAGCCGGACAACTTCCGCTACATCTGTGGGAAGTTCACTTTTGCCAGAAATAGGAAGAAAATTTCTTCAGTCATAAAGAAAGCATACAAACATTACTTTGGAGTAGAGGTAGGAGACCAAGATAAAGAATGGGCACCACATTTCTGTTGTGCTACATGTTACTGCAAACTAATTCAGTGGTGGAAAGGTAAAGAGAATGTGGCTTTGTTTGCTGTTCCCATGGTACGGAGGGAGCCTAAGAACCATGTTGTTGTTGTTGTTGTTGTTGTTGTGGTCTTCAGTCCTGAGACTGGTTTGATGCAGCTCTCCATGCTACTCTATCCTGTGCAAGCTTTTTCATCTCCCAGTACCTACTGCAACCTACATCCTTCTGAATCTGCTTAGTGTATTCATCTCTTGGTCTCCCCCTATGATTTTTACCCTCCACGCTGCCCTCCAATACTAAATTGGTGATCCCTTGATGCCTCAGAACATGTCCTACCAACCGATCCCTTCTTCTGGTCAAGTTGTGCCACAAACTCCTCTTCTCCCCAATCCTATTCAATACTTCCTCATTAGTTACGTGATCTACCCATCTAATCTTCAGCATTCTTCTGTAGCACCACATTTCAAAAGCTTCTATTCTCTTCTTGTCCAAACTATTTACCGTCCATGTTTCACTTCCATACATGGCTACACTCCATACAAATACTTTCAGAAATGACTTCCTGACACTTAAATCTATACTCGATGTTAACAAACTTCTCTTCTTCAGAAACGCTTTCCTTGCCATTGCCAGTCTACATTTTATATCCTCTCTACTTTGTCCATCATCAGTTATTTTGCTCCCCAAATAGCAAAACTCCTTTACTACTTTAAGTGTCTCATTTCCTAATCTAATACCCTCAGCATCACCCGACTTAATTCGACTACATTCCATTATCCTCGTTTTGCTTTTGTTGATGTTCATCTTATATCCTCCCTTCAAAACACCATCCATTCCGTTCAACTGCTCTTCCAAGTCCTTTGCTGTCTCTGACAGAATTACAATGTCATCGGCGAACCTCAAAGTTTTTATTTCTTCTCCATGGATTTTAATACCTACTCCAAATTTTTCTTTTGTTTGCTTTACTGCTTGCTCAATATAGAGACTGAATAACATCGGGGAGAGGCTACAACCCTGTCTCACTCCCTTCCCAACCACTGCTTCCCTTTCATGTCCCTCAACTCTTATAACTGCCATCTGGTTTCTGTACAAGTTGTAAATAGCCTTTCGCTCCCTGTATTTTACCCCTGCCACCTTTAGAATTTGAAAGAGAGTATTCCAGTCAACATTATCAAAAGCTTTCTCTAAGTCTACAAATGCTAGAAATGTAGGTTTGCCTTTATTTAATCTTTCTTCTAAGATAAGTCGTAGGGTCAGTATTGCCTCACGTGTTCCAGTATTTCTACGGAATCCAAACTGATCTTCCCCGAGGTCAGCTTCTACTAGTTTTTCCATTCGTCTGTAAAGAATTCGTGTTAGTTCTTTGCAGCTGTGGCTTATTAAACTGATTGTTCGGTAATTTTCACATCTGTCAACACCTGCTTTCTTTGGGATTGGAATTATTATATTCTTCTTGAAGTCTGAGGGTATTTCGCCTGTTTCATACATCTTGCTCACCAGGTGGTAGAGTTTTGTTAGGACTGGCTCTCCCAAGGCCGTCAGTAGTTCCAATGGAATGTTGTCTAGTCCGGGGGCCTTGTTTCGACTCAGGTCTTTCAGGGCTCTGTCAAACTCTTCACACAGTATCGTATCTCCCATTTCATCTTCATCTACATCCTCTTCCATTTCCATAATATTGTCCTCAAGTGCATCGCTCTTGTATAGACCCTCTATATACTCCTTCCACCTTTCTGCTTTCCCTTCTTTGCTTAGAACTGGGTTTCCATCTGAGCTCTTGATGTTCATACATGTGGTTCTCTTATCTCCAAAGGTCTCTTTAATTTTCCTGTAGGCAGTATCTATCTTACCCCTAGTGAGATAAGCCTCTACATCCTTACATTTGTCCTCTAGCCATCCCTGCTTAGCCATTTTGCACTTCCTGTCGATCTCATTTTTGAGACGTTTGTATTCCTTTTTGCCTGCTTCATGTTACTGATTGTTATTTCTGTCTAACAAAAATTCAGGGTTTTACAAACAAAAAGTCGAAGAGGCACATTGTTTACCCAGATCTGCCTTCAGCGAGAATGCCAGTGCAACATTCCGACAACCTTCCAGTACCTTCAAGAGCTCGAGGTCAAATTCCGAGTGACAGTGAAATAAGTAGTACTGAAGAAATCACAGATGATGGTTCTTTATATCACTGCACAAGTGAGTCATCGCCACATTCGTTAACACAGGCAGATTTAAGTGATTTAGTACGTGATCTAGGACTAAGTAAACAAAAGGCGCAGCTGCTTGGTTCAAGATTACAAGAGTATAATTTACTGCACCAAAGTACTAAAAGTAGTGTGTTCAGGCACAGAGAACATGCCTTTATTTCTTATTTTTCAACTGACGAAGCACTGACATTTTGCAATGATGTTGCTGGCCTGATGAACGTGCTGAACTTCACTTATATTTCACAGGAGTTGAGACTTTTCATAGATGCATCGAAAACAAGTCTGAAGGGTGTTTTGTTCCATAACGGAAATAAAATACCCTCTGTTCCAGTAGCTTATGCTAGTTTGACAAAAGAGAATTACGAATTCGTACAAAGGATGCTAAATCCATTAAAATACAATGAACACAAATGGAAAATATGTGCAGATTTCAAGGTAATTGCTATGGTACTGGGAATGCAACAAGGCTACACAAAGTATGCCTGTTTTCTTTCCGAGTGGGATAGTCGAGACCGAAATTCTCACTACGTGAAAAAGAAATGGCCTAGGCGAAGATGGAAAGTTGGCGAAAAGAATGTACAACGTGAAAGTCTGGTAGCTCCTGAATATATACTACTTCCACCGCTTCACATCAAACTTGGCCTGATGAAACAATTCGTGAAGGCCATGGATCAAACAGGCTGTGGGTTTGCATATCTAGCTACCAAATTCCCCCGTCTTTCAGCTGCAAAAATAAAGGAAGGTGTATTTGTGGGCCCACAAATCAGGGAGCTGCAGAAAGATGCAAATTTTGAAGCATGTTTAACTGATAAAGAAAAAAACGCATGAGACTGTTTCAAGATGGTGTCGGAAAACTTCCTCGGAAGAAGAAGAGCTACTAACTACAAAGCAATGGTGAAGGATATGATCAAAGCATATCAGGATTTGGGGTGCAATATGTCTTTGAAGGTACATATGATGGACTCTCATCTGGACTACTTCACAGAGAGTTGTAGTGATGTATCGGATGAACATGGGGAAAGATTCCATAAAGACATTTCTACCATAGAAAGGCCCGATGAAGGGAAGTGGGTACCTTCTATGTTAGCAGATTATTGCTGGAATATCATTCGAGAGAAGAAAGATTCACAATACAAGAGAAAAAAGTGATGTGCATTACAAGGCAGTGGCTCATTGTTTGTCAATTTTCTGGAAGTTCTCATGTCAAATAAATGCTTCAAAGTGTATACACAAAGGTTACTGTGTTATATGTTAGATCCCACCCTCCATTAATGTGATGAACTTATAACATCATAAAGATGTGCATTTGTTTGTCGAATTTCACCTCACGTTTGCTGCACTATATCAGAAACTGAAAAGAGAAATAAAATTGTGATTACTCATAAACTATCCCTGACAGAAAAAAAACAAAAACAGTTTTCAATTCAGCACTCAAAATGCAGCTAGGATCGCAATATTTTTTATCAGAAATAGAAAAAAAGGTTTTTTTTTTTTGTAGAACAGTGTTATCTGTGAAACATGATATTGTTTCTGTTGTCTGAGAGGTCATTAATAATAAATAGCTATTGATATTTGTGACATGCTGTACAGCTTTTGCCTGAAGGCTGAGCATCATCCGCAACATGCGGCAGGTACAGAGAGCAGTGACATGTGTGTGTGTGTGTGTGGGGGGGGGGGGGGGGGGGGTTGGCTCTTACTTGTACATTATCAGTGTTGAGAATGGATAATGTTCTGAAACTGGTCTGCAAATATAGATATGGAAATTTTTTAAGTATTTGTGGGATTCTTTTTCCTCTACAAACTGAGTAACACAGCTGAGGGCCCAGCCAATGCATCCTCAACATGCAGTTGCATCAAGAAATCTTCTTGTCTTAGGCACCGTTTCTCTCAGTTTGCGCTGTAATTGTTTTGACCCACTCTAAAGGATAAACTCATTATAGCACTATAAGATTTATTTATTTATTTTTTTGTTGAAAGATTTAAGTTTTCTATGTACTTGTGGCCTTAGTTAACATTTTTCCTATGTTAGCTGTGTGAACTCTCTGAGTCATGTAGTGGAGTCAG
The DNA here is from genome assembly GCF_023864275.1 of Schistocerca cancellata. NCBI lineage: Eukaryota > Metazoa > Arthropoda > Insecta > Orthoptera > Acrididae > Schistocerca > Schistocerca cancellata. The sequence goes on from NC_064626.1 coordinate 179,238,310, forward strand.
CATTTATGGGTCTGTAAAACTGTAAGTTTCTGTTCTTAGCTAAATCGGGCTGATGGGGTGATTTAGTGTCATCATCGATCACTGGCAGACAAAACATTAATTGTGGAGAATACATCTACTTCCAGAAAGGCAGTTGAATTTATAAATAAGAAGCCACTACTGCACTACGTTCTTCTACACATCTTGGGATTGTTGCTGTTGGGAACGTACCAGAGCTGGACTTCAACAATATAACTGAAAGATAAACTGCTACTCACCATAAAGATGACATTTTGAGTTGCAGACAGGCACAATGAAAGGACACTTCTTACACATTACCTTTTGGCCAAAGCCTTCTTCAGAAAAGCACACGCATGTCCCCCCCCCCCCAACCCCAAAACACACACGCACGTACACGTATATTCATTCACACAAGCAAGCACACACCTCTCACACATGACTGCCAGCTCCGGCAGCTCGGACAACTCCTTTTATGAAGAAGGCTTTGGCCAAAAGCTAATGTGTAAGTGCCTGTCTGCAACTCAGCATGTCATCTTTATGGTGAGTAGCAATCTGTCTTTTTTTCTTATATTCCAAGCTGGACTTTAGTAACTCTTTAAGTGCCCTTGATAAGTACCAATACCATACAGAATGAAATCGCTTTAATCACTGCTGAGTTTTACTTAACTGAAAAAGATTGGTGCATTAATCATAGAAAAGAGAAAATGCACATGAGTCATGAAACAATGTCACCAACAGGCATGTAATTAGTGGAAATATATTTATGCCAACATGTTCATTCAGATGTTCTAAAATTGTATGTATTGTTTGTCCCATAGTTTCTCGTCACAAGTGATCTCCAGTACTTGAAATAACGGAGTTTTAAATAATGAGAACAATTTTTCTTCCGAGTTACATAGAGATATCTGTTCCTGTCGCTAGATACTTTAATCCCGCAGTGTGAAATTTCTGTATATACATTTTGTAAAACGTTACATTCCTTAAATAACACAGTATCTTCAGTTGTTAGTTTTTGTGCCATTTTGGGGCTGTTTGGTTGTAGATATATATCGATATTTTATTTTAAGGTATTAATGATATAAAAATAAGTACAAACAGTTCAACAGAATTTTTAAATAAATCAATGCTAGAGAGGATTTTAGCAAGTGGTAAGACATAGATAGATAGTAAACTGTCATGGAAAGCCCGCGTTCAGGCTCTTGTTCAAAGACGTAATGCTGACATTTTTACTATTCGAACTATATCTGAAGTGAGTGATTGTTTGACACAAAAATTAGTGTACTTTGCTTATTTTCATTCGCTTATGTTGTATGGCATTTTATTTTGGGGTAACTCTTCCCATTCTAAAATGATATTTTAGGCTCAGAGACAGGTGGTTCGGGCAGTAAGTGGTGTAAGTTTATGAACCTCTTGTCAACCCTGTTCATGAGTCTGGGTTTTTTGACATTGGCCTCTCAATATATATATTCCTAACTGTTATTTCTTGTTAACAATATTAGCTTATTCCCAAGAATAAGCAGCTTCCATTCAGTTAATACTCGGCAGAAATCAAACATGCATTTCGATTGGACTTCCTTAACTCTTGTGCAGAAAGGTGTGCCGTATACTGCTGCATCCAATTTCAGTAAGCTACCACTATAGTTCAAAAATCTTAGCAGTAATCCACGCTCTTTCAAATCGAAACTGAAGAGTTTCCTCATGGATCACTCATTCTATTCTGTCGAGGAGTTCCTTGAAAAATTAAACTGATTCTTGTTGTATTGTTGATTGCGTTTACTTAAACTTATGACTAGACGTTTTTTGGGTTCATAAACATTTTATTTTTATCTGTTGTTACTTTTATGTTGTAATTTCAAGTACTGACACGTTCCATGACGTTTGAGATTTGCTCATCAATTTGGTCCTACAGAATGTGACTTGTAAATAAAAAAAATAAAAAAAAAATCACAAGCATAGTACCACATGGCTCAGTTTTGCGTCTGCTAATTTTTCTTTTACATGTACTTGACCTTTCTCTCAACATATAACAGATTTAGCACTTTTGGATGGTGAGAAAAATTTTGTTGTTAAACCTATTGGAAAACTGGAAATGGAAGAAATGCCACTCTTTATCAAATAAGCATTATGTGGTTCTCTACAAAATTGACTCTTCCCTAATTCTGGATAAGATACAGTATATTTTTTCTGTTCAGTAAATACAGTAACAGTAAATTTAGTGTCTGAGCAGTAGCTAGTAATAATAGCAGAATGTTCCAGTTTTTGGGTATGCATGTTGGTGAAAATTAGAACTATAGCTTCTCAGACAGTTAATTTGGCAGTTTTTTGTCCTTCACATCATTGCTATTCTAAAAAACTCAACATCTTAAAATCCTTTTCATGTTTCAGTCATTAATATTTCTTGGTGACTATTATGGTGCATTTCATCATTCAGATAGAATGTTGCAGAAAAGTGGAGCAAGAGAATGATGTGTGTTCCTCTCAGGAGGCTTGCAACTTTTTTGGGTGTGTGCATCTGGAACATGGGGCCCAGAGCCATTACACCATTCTTTCCTCTTCTGTGTTGCAATTTCTACCTTTATCTTTCCTATTCCATCACTTGCATTCTTCATGCTAGTTGCCTTGATGACAACCTTAACACTTTTCTTTAATTTATTCTTTGTCCCCATACGGGTTTGCCACTTTTTTCCAAATACTTCAGAAGTGGTGGTAGGCAAACCTTCGTGAAGGGTTCACCAAGTATCTGTGCAGTAGTAGCTCCCTGGAAAAGCAGGGAACACTGTAATAGTTTCTGAGCTGCGAATTCTTCGCATAAGCCATGCAGTGTATGTATGTCTTCTTTGCAACAATGAAACTTGAAGCCGGCCGGAGTGGCCGAGCGGTTAAAGGCGCTACAGTCTGGAACCGCACAACCGCTACGGTCGCAGGTTCGAATCCTGCCTCGGGCATGGGTGTGTGTGATGTCCTTAGGTTAGTTAGGTTTAAGTAGTTCTAAGTTCTAGGGGACTTATGACCACAGCAGTTGAGTCCCACAGTGCTCAGAGCCATTTTGCTATGGTTTTACTGGGTATTTGGGCAATCTCGGCTCGATTATGGGTGCACGGTGTATGGGTCTGTGAGACCTTCTTATTTAAAGAGTTTGGACGTCATGCACCATAAAGGGATTTGGTTGGCTACTGTAGCATTCAGAACAAGCCCCATACCAAGCCTCTGTGCAGAGGCTAGTGAGCCACCCCTTCATGCCAGGCGACAGCTACTTACGGTGCGCCAGGCAAATACAACATTGTCCACACCATACACACTTGCCTACCATACCGTTGCTCAGCCTCCACTGGAAAGGCTTTTTTGTAACTGGCAATAGGCAATGAGACCCTATGGGATTAGTGCACAGGACTGCCTTCTAGGAATGGGTATGGCTGGTCTTCATGTTTCGTATTACGGTGGGAGCAGATTTCCATCTTGGCTTCTCCAGAGGCCCAGACTTATTTTTGACTTGACGAATTTTCAGAAACATCGTATGTCAAATTGGACATTTCAGTCTCTCTTTTTTAACATTTTAGATACACATCACGGTCTCACAGTAGTGCACACGATGGCTCCAAACAAGTTAATTCCCTTGGCTGCTCTGTCATGTTTCCTGACCATGTCACCAGGATTCGCCTTCCTGACAAGTATACCGTTTCCTCAGTGGAGCTCCATGCGATCTTGAACACACTTCAGCAGATGCATCGTATTAGGGGCAAACAGTTTCTCATTTGCTCCAATTCCCCTCCCAGAGATCCGAATGGGGGACTATTTTACCTCTGGAATATTTTACCCAAGAGGACACACCACACAATAAAGCTGCCCCAGGGAAAAATTATGGCTGTAATTTCGCCTTGCTTTCAGCGGTTCATAGTACCAGCACAGCAAGGCCGTTTTGGTTAATGTTACAAGGCCAGATCACTAATCATCCAGACTGTTGCCCATGCAACTACTGAAAAGGCTGCTGCTCCTCTTCAGGAACCACACGTTTGTCTGGCCTCTCAACAGATACCCCTCTGTCATGGCTGTACCTACAGTACGGCCATATGTATTGCTGAGGCACGCAAGCCTCCCCACCAACGGCAAGGTTCATGGGGAAGAATCATAATTAATTGATCATAATTTGAAGAAAGAAATATTGTCTACAGTTATAATGCTAGAAGAAAAAAAATACCTTCATTACTCAACATTAACACTTTCGCTGCGGCATCGGTGCAGGCACGCAACTCTCCAGTGCAGCCCGGCAACGTGCGAGTGCGGGCCGGTAACACTCCAAAACGGCAGGTACCGCTCGTAACCGATGCTCCTAAGCACACCTCAGCTACGGGATGACGTCAAGACCTTGTAAGATCTGTAGGATCATGTTCTATACCGAATTAATGATGATACCTTAGATGCATTACTTCAAATAAGCTGCAACTGTATTGTGGTCATGTTTTGAAGTCTGTTTGCTGTCTAACACCCATAGGGGTCACACAGGCGTCATTCAAATGTTCATTAGCCGCCGTTACGAACAATATATGTTCGATAACTGACCACACAAAACAAAAGTTTACATGCTATGATGCTAGCTTAGACACTGCAACTAGACTGAGTAATCCGATAGTGAGCGCGGGCGCTTATAAGCGTCGACCACACTGGCTCATGGCTTGTTGTGACGCTCATAAGCGTCAGCCACAGCGAAAGCGTTAAGCCAGTTAGTGATTCAGTAAGGTGTTAAGTATTACCCACAAAAGTCTCATCACATACACAATAGTATAAAATATCTGACAAACAGCAAAGTGGATTATGAATGTAAAATGAATTGCTTGTGTTGAACAAATTCTGTCGACTCTATAGACACACTTAAATCGACAACCTGTTGCACAGCAGAGAAACAGATTTATTTTTATTGTTATATTCATCTCACTGAGTGGTGACAGGCTAATTTGAAGCCATTGTGGGGTCATTCTACAGATAGACAGTATTGTGCAGCCACCCACACAAGTTGTATATATTTAAACTTATTTGTTCCATATCTTTTGACAGAAATTGGCAAATGATCTGTGGAAAATGGAATTAACCAAGACTTATGGTTCTGTATGTAAGTCTTTTCCACCCTTTATTGAGTTTCATATTTTTAAAAAACCATGTAAGTACACAATGAAATTTCAATTCTGCTGCTGTGTGTGCCTTAAAATAACACTTCTAATAGGTTAAAACTGTTTGATGGACAAGAATTCAAATTCTAATCTGTGCCTGTTGCAGAAGACAAAAAACTTAGTTGTGTGGACATTGCTTCAAATGGAAGAAAGAAAATTATGGGTTTTGTTCTGGTGTGTTACACCGTTTTAATCTGCATCATGTTTCATATAATTACTCGACCTCCACTATTGGGTGGAGAAATGTAGGGTCCCCCTGAATAGGTCAGGCGTGCATTACACGCCGAAAGCGGCTACAAGGATAGCAGAGTACGTGTGGAGTGCACATGTGGGTTTTTTAGGTTAGAGAATTCCCTCCCTAGGCCCGACAAGACGCCTCCTGAGACGTGGCAAGGTAGGGTAGGCAAAATGCAACAGGGAATAACAATATTAATGTGCTAATAGTAAACTGCAGAAGCGTCTATAGAAAGGTCCCAGAACTGCTCTCATTAATAAACGGTCACAATGCCCATATAGTACTAGGGACAGAAAGTTGCCTGAAACCAGACGTAAACAGTAATGAAATCCTGAACTCAGATTGGAATGTACACGGCAGAGACAGGCTGGACAGTGAAGGGGGAGTCGTGTTTATAGTGATAAGAAGTGCAATAGTATCGAAGGAAATTGACGGAGATCCGAAATGTGAAATAATTTGGGTGAAGGTCACGGTTAAAGCAGGCTCAGACATGGTAATTGGATGTCTCTATAGGCCCCCTGGCTCAGTAGCTGTTGTGGCTGAGCACCTGAAGGATAATTTGGAAATTATTTCCCCACCATGTTATAGTTCTGGTTGGAGATTTTAATTTGCCGGATACAGACTGGGAGACTCAAACGTTAATAACGGGTGGCAGGGACAAAGAATCCAGTGAACTTTTTTAAAATGTGCTTTATCTGAAAACTACCTTGAGCAGTTAAACAGAGAACCAACTCGTGGCGATAACATATTAGACCTTCTGGTGACAAACAGACCCAAACTATTTGAAACAGTTAACGCAGAACAGGGAATCAGCGATCATAAACCGGTTACGGCATCGATGATTTCAGCCGTAAATAGAAATATTAAAAAAGGTAGGAAGAGTTTTCTGTTTAGCAAAAGTGACAAAAAGCAGATTACAGAGCACCTGACGGCTCAACACAAAAGTTTTGTGTTCAAGAAGGGACGTCGAACAGATGTGCAGAACTATAGACCTATATCTCTAATGTCAATCAGTTGTAGAATTTTGGAACACGTATTATGTTCGAGTATAATGACTTTTCTGGAGACTAGAAATCTACTCTGTAGAAATGAGCATGGGTTTCGAAAAAGACAGTCGTGTGAAACCCAGCTCGCGCTATTGGTCCACGAGACTCAGAGGGCCATAGACACGGGTTCACAGGTAGATGCCGTGTTTCTTGACTTCCACAAGGCGTTCGATACAGTTCCCCACAGTCGTTTAATGAACAAAATAAGAGCATATGAACTATCAGACCAATTGTGTGATTGGATTGAAGAGTTCCTAGATAACAGAACGCAGCATGTCATTCTCAATAGAGAGAAGTCTTCCGAAGTAAGAGTGATTTCGCAGGGGAGTGTCATAGGACCGTTGCTATCCACAATATACATAAATGACCTTGTGGATGACATTGGAAGTTCACTGAGGCTTTTTGCAGATGATGCTGTGGTGTATCGAGAGGTTGTAACAATGGAAAATTGTACTGAAATGCAGGAGGATCTGCAGCGAATTGACGCATGGTGCAGGGAATGGCAATTGAATCTCAATGTAGACAAGTGTAATGTGCTGCGAATACATAGAAAGATAGATCTCTTATCATTTAGCTACAAAATAGCAGGTCAGCAACTGGAAGCAGTTAATTCCATAAATTATCTGGGAGTACGCATTAGGAGTGATTTAAAATGGAATGATCATATAAAGTTGATCATTGGTAAAGCAGATGCCAGACTGAGGTTCATTGGAAGAATCCTAAGGAAATGCAATCCGAAAACAAAGGAAGTAGGTTACAGTACGCTTCTTCACCCACTGCTTGAATACTGCTCAGCAGTGTGGGATCCGTACCAGATAGGGTTGATAGAAGAGATAGAGAAGATCCAATGGAGAGCAGCGCACTTCGTTACAGGATCATTTAGTAATCACGAAAGCGTTACGGGGATGATAGATAAACTCCAGTGGAAGACTCTGCAGGAGAGACGCTCAGTAGCTCGGTATGGGCTTTTGTTAAAGTTTCGAGAACATACCTTCACCGAAGAGTTAAGCAGTATATTGCTCCCTCCTAAGTATATCTCGCGAAGAGACCATGAGGATAAAATCAGAGAGATTAGAGCCCACACAGAAGCATACCGACAATCCTTCTTTCCATGAACAATACGAGACTGGAATAGAAGGGAGAACCGGTAGAGGTACTCAAGGTACCCTCCGCCACACACCGTCGGATGGCTTGCGGAGTATGGATGTAGATGTAGATAGTTCAAGGTTCACTAATAGAACCTGCAACCAATTGTTGTTGATATCTGTGACAGCACAAATCAGTCAAAATGGCTTCTATCGTTCAGTGGAACATTAATGGGTTAAGGACCCAAGTGAAGGATCTGAAGCTGCTAACACAGGAACGCCCATTTTATGCCCCTGTCCTACAGGGCTATACAGTCTATCACAAGGATAAACTGACTGGGGAGAGAGCCAATGGAGGTGTTGCTGTGTTTGTAAATCATGCACACCACTCCTGTGCTCTCTCCCTAGTTACTGACCTGCAAGCAGTTGCAGTTGAAATTCACACACATCAGAGGATCACAGTTTGCTCGCTGTATTTACCTCCTTCTGATGCAGTAGACTCTGAAGCTCTCACAGAGCTTCTAGAACAACCGCCCTGCCTATTTCTCCTCTTGGGAGTCTTCGATGTTCACGCTGTCTTGTGGGGCTCGACCTCCACTTACCCTCGGGGTCGGGCTACGGAGGGCTTCAGGACATATCAAGAGCTGTGCATCCTAAACACTGGTACTTCCACTCAGTCCTGTGCTGCAACTGGCTCATTCTCGGCTAGTGACCTCTCTCTCTCTCTCTCTCTCTCTCTCTCTCTCTCTCTCTCTCTGGTCTCCAGCCCTTGCAGACTCCATTCAGTGGGAAGTTGTTGATTTTCATTCCAGTGACCACTTCCCACTATACTCCATTCATCGAAACAAGAGACGTTCTGTAAACATGGCAAGACGCGTGACCACAGCGCTGCCGTCGAGGGGTGTACAAGGCAGGGGCGTCAGAAATTAAAAAATGAAAGTCGTGTTTTTTATAATTTGGCACCTGAACGTGATAAAGTGATCCGAGAACTACCTTCCGACACCTTTTTTTACATTACATTGAAATTTATTGTCACTGAAAAAGTGAAATATGTAAGCTTTCAGGAAAAGTTGTTTTTTCGTGTTACTCTGTATTTATCACGCTGTATCTCCTAAACTGTGTGTTGCACAGCAAAATAATTTTATAATTGCCTTCAGTACTATAGTTGATGACGTCTCCAAATTTTCTGCCCAATAGAGTCAGTAATAGTGAAGTAATAAATTAAAATCTCACGTCTGATGCAGAACTTTTACCAAATCATCGTCCGAAATATAGTAAGCGACAAACTTTTCCCCTTTAAATTTTTTTGTGGGTTTGTAAGTGAGAAAAGTTTCAGAAAGGTTTGAATTTAATGTTGTAGTTTGTTTGAATGCAACGGGTGCAACCGTTTGTCCTTTATGAGCAATGTATTGTGCGGTTCGCAGGTGTGGCGCTCAGTCAGTGTGACCGTCTCAGTTGCAGGTGTGAGCTCGTTAGGGGATGTTGTACAGCGGCGGTTTCAGGATATCTTAAGTTCATCTGTAAGAACGCTTGAAAGATTAGTTGTTGATTATTAGAGTAAGTATATGTGTTTGTAGTCACGCTGAGCATTCACTGTTTATGTGCACATCCAATAGCATCGCATGGTTTCTTATTTTATATATTCACTTATTTCATTAGCATCACATACGGCTGTCCTCATTATGTCATCCACAGATTCAGCGAGCGAGGTCGACGTGTCAGTTCTGATTCCACCAAAGAAGCAAGCAAAGAAGAAATCATTAAGTTCTTCTGAGAAGCACATGGTGCTTAATGTGTATAAAATGGAAGTGTTACATCCAGAGCAGTCGATGAGTGACTGTTTTGAAAACAGCTGCAACTACAGGTGTTGGACGTTCTTCAGTGTATCGTGTGATAAGTGAGTACAAGGCCACACTCTCTTTGAAGTCTCCCAAGAAAGGAAAATTACGACAGGAACTTTCTGAAAGTGTTGATGACTTCGATAGAAATGCGATACGAAGGAAAGTACAAGAATTTTTTTTTTTTCATAACGAATTGCCAACAATTGACAAAGTCCTTACAGTCGTGAACGAAGATGCAGATCTGGGCAATTTTCGGAGAACTACATTTTATAAGTTATTGAGAGAAATGAGTGATGTCCGGCATGGATGCGATAGCATGCTAATAGACAGGGATAACACCATTTTATGAAGGCGGCATTATCTTTGAACCATTAAACGGCTGAGAGATGAAGGCAGACCCATTTATTATTTGGACGAGATGTGGGTAAACGCAGGACATACCCGAAGTTACGTCTGGGTAGATGACACTATAAATTCCTCAAAACAAGCGTTTATGTCCGGATTATCCACCGGAAGCTAGGGCCCATCAGGTAAATGTCTGATTATCGCATGCATTGGCAGCAAAGCAGGGTTCGTTGAACAATGTTTGTGGACTTTCGAATCCAAGAAAAGTGGAGATTATCATGAGGAGATGTGTGCCGACCTCCCCCCATGAACCATGGACCTTGCCGTTGGTGGGGAGGCTTGCATGCCTCAACGATACAGATAGCTGTACCGTAGGTGCAACCACAACGGAGGGGTATCTGTTGAGAGGCCAGACAAATGTGTGGTTCCTGAAGAGGGGCAGCAGCCTTTTCAGTAGTTGCAGGGGCAACAGTCTGGATGATTGACTGATCTGGCCTTGTAGCACTAACCAAAATGGCCTTGCTGTGCTGGTACTGCGAACGGCTGAAGCAAGGGGAAACTGCAGCTGTAATTTTTCCTGAGGGCATGCAGCTTTACTGTATGATTAAATGATGATGGCGTCCTCTTGGGTAAAATATTCCAGAGGTAAAATAGTCCCCCATTCGGATCTCCGGGCGGGGACTACTCAAGAGGACGTCGTTATCAGGAGAAAGAAAACTGGCATTCTCCCGGAGCGTGGAACGTCAGATCCCTTAATCGGGCAGGTAGGTTAGTAAATTTAAAAAGGGAAATGGATAGGTTAAAGTTAGATATAGTGGGAATTAGTGAAGTTCAGTGGCAGGAGGAACAAGACTTCTGGTCAGGTGAATACAGGGTTATAAATACAAAATCAAATAGGGGCAATGCAGGAGTAGGTTTAATAATGAATAAAAAAATAGGAGTGCGGGTAAGCTACTACAAACAGCATAGTGAACGCATTATAGTGGCCAAGATAGACACAAAGCCCATGCCTACTACAGTAGTACAAGTTTATATGCCAACTAGCTCTGCAGATGACAAAGAAATTGAAGAAATGTGTGATGAGATAAATTACATAGGGAGTGAAGGGAGACGAAAATCAAATAGTCATGGGTGACTGGAATTCGACAGTAGGAAAAGGGAGAGAAGGAAACATAGTAGGTGAATATGGCTTGGGGCTACGAAATGAAAGAGAAAGCCGTCTGGTAGAATTTTGCACAGAGCATAACTTAATCATAGCTAACACTTGGTTCAAGAATCATAAAAGAAGGTTGTGTACATGGGAGAATCCTGGAGACACTAAAAGGTATCAGATAGATTATATAATGGTAAGACAGAGATTTAGGAACCAGGTTTTAAATTGTAGGATATTTCCAGGGGCAGATGTGGACTCTGACCACAATCTATTGGTTATGAACTGTAGATTAAAACTGAAGAAATTGCAAAAAGGTGGGAATTTAAGGAGATGGGACCTGGATAAACTGACTAAACCAGAGGTTGTAGAGCTTCAGGGACAGCATCAGGGAACAATTGACAGGAATGGGGGAAAGAAATACAGTAGAAGAAGAATGGGTAGCTCTGAGGGATGAGGTAGTGAAGGCATCAGAGGATCAAGTAGGTAAAAATACGAGGGCTAGTAGAAATCCTTGGGTAACAGAGGAAATATTGAATGTAATTGATGAAGGGAGAAAATATAAAAATGCAGTAAATGAAGCAGGCAAAAAGGAATACAAACGTCTCAAAAATGAGATCGACAGGAAGTGCAAAATGGCTAAGCAGGCATGGCTAGAGGACAAATATAAGGATGTAGAGGCTTATCTCACTAGGGGTAAGATAGATGCTGCCTACAGGAAAATTAAAGAGACCTTTGGAGAAAAGAGAGCCATTTGTATGAATATCAATAGCTCAGATGGAAACCCAGTTCTAAGCAAAGAGGGGAAAGCGGAAAGGTGGAAGGAGTATATAGAGGGTCTATACAAGGGCGATGTACTTGAGGACAATATTATGGAAATGGAAGAGGATGTAGATGAAGATGAAATGGGAGATACGATACTGCGTGAAGAGTTTGACAGAGCACTGAAAGACCTAAGTCGAAACAAGGCCCCAGGAGTAGACAACATTCCATTGGAACTACTGACGGCCTTGGGAGAGCCAGTTCTGACAAAACTCTACCATCTGGTGAGCAAGCTGTATGAGACAGGCAAAATACCCTCAGACTTTAAGAAGAATATAATAATTCCAATCCCAAAGAAAGCACGTGTTGACAGATGTGAAAATTACCCAACTATCAGTTTAATAAGCCACAGCTGCAAAATACTAACGCGAATTATTTACAGACGAATGGAAAAACTGGTAGAAGCCGACCTCGAGGAAGATCAGTTTGGACTCCGTAGAAATGTTGGAACACGTGAGGCAATACTGAACTTATGACTTATCTTAGAAGAAAGATTAAGGAAAGGCAAACCTATGTTTCTAGCATTTGTAGACTTAGAGAAAGCTTTTGACAATGTTGACTGGAATACTGTCTTTCAAATTCTAAAGGTGGCAGGGGTAAAATACAAGGAGCGAAAGGCTATTTACAGTTTGTACAGAAACCAGATGGCAGTTATAAGAGTCGAGGGGCATGAAAGGGAAGCAGCGGTTGGGAAGGGAGTGAGACAGGGTTGTAGCGTCTCTCCGATGTTATTCAATCTGTATATTGAGCAAGCAGTAAAGGAAACAAAAGAAAAATTTGGAGTAGGTATTAAAATCCAGGGAGAAGAAATAAAAACTTTGAGGTTCGCCGATGACATTGTAATTCTGTCAGAGACAGCAAAGGACTTGGAAGAGCAGATGAACGTAATGGACAGTGTCTTGAAAGGAGGATATACAGGGTGTATACGACCCGGGAAATCCGGGAAAAACCCGGGAATTTTTTCATCCGGGAGAAAACCGGGAAAAACCCGGGAATTTTTCGGAATTCCGGGAATTTTTCACTGTTTTAGCTTTCAGTTAATTTTTTTTAAATTTTGGCTGCAGAATTGATTCTCTAGCAAAGAATGTTATTGTATCCTGCACTGCAGCAATAAAATATAAACGAGAGGGAAAAAAATAAAACTTTAGTGACAAAGGAAATGTGCAATTTACAACAAAAAACCGTGCACGCACAAGCGTTTGCAAATAGCAAAAATATGTCAAAGGCCGTAGGGCGCAGACTGTAATTCTTCGTAAAAATAAACTGCTTGCTATGAGCATGACGTCACAACTGTTCACAATAGGTTCATGTGACCAATTGCCAGCGGTCTTTTGCGCATGCGCATTTGACTCCCGTATAAGCAGTACCTTCTCCTTCTACTTGAAGTTTGGCTGTTAGCTGTGTCTGTAGCAGTAGCAAGCAGCCAGATACAAACGAGAAAAATTTTTCTCACGCGCCCCAGCTGCCAGATTCACACTTGCACAGAGTTGTCTGAGTTGTAGTGGGGAGGGGGTTAACCTCCACGTGACCCGTGTTTACGTTAAGTGATTTCGCTGCTTCTCTTCGTGTACAGCTCCCAAGTCAAATGAAAACAAAACGGATTTCTGTGGCTGGGGCAAAAATATATTATTAATTTCAGTTTTCTGATTTTATTTTATTTCCAAGTTAGTAGCAGTCAAGCATTAATCGCCTTGCAGAACAGTGAAGTTATTTTAGCAAGTTTGCTAAAGAAATTTGGCTTTATTAATCTTTCCGCTGAGGCAATCATTTTATTTGAAACGAAGTGTTTCATTCTACAGTATTGGCTAGTTCCAACTTTTCGCTGAATTTAAAGTGCACGTTATCATCTTCTGCCATATATGGCATTATGCCATAATAAATAACCAAAAATGAGATCGTAGAGTACTGGTACTCCGAGAAAATTTACATCCCAAAAACCACACTGAAAAGCTTAATATCAGATGGGACATACTTGTGAATCTGGAAAAAGGCAATTCGCACTTCAAGCCGAATTATGCATTTTAGTATGGTTTACGAAATTCCTATGCTCTTTGGAGTACCCTCTGATGCCCTGTTTCTTTTATGGTGTAATATAAGCTCTTTTATTGCACGAACATACTGGCTTCCTACACCACTGCAGTTGCACACGCACAATAATGCCTGTTTTCTGGTGCTCTCTGGAAACTGGTAAATCGAACCTATTTCTAACAGTCTTCGGATAGTATTGCGAACGGTGGTTAGAAAAGCGTTACTTTCAAAGTAAATTTCTTTTTACACAAGATGAATTACGTTACGTGTGAGAAAGTGGGATGGATATCTAAACCACAGAGCGTTCGAAACTGAACAGTTTGAGGACCAGCCACTTACAAGAGTTTCGAGCCGAGACATTTATGTCATAATATTAAATTTACTGGCACATTTGTGTGATGTATCTTAAAGTATAACACACGCAAAAAAGAACAATATTACATGTGAAAGCTAAGCTTCTGTTGTAGCGTGTTAATCTTAGAGACTAATATTATATGTGAAAGCTTAGCTTTTATTGTAGATATACGGTACTGTGTACATTAATGTAAACTGTTAACTTTTCCTCTTGAGTGTTCACGCTGTTTAACCAGTGATCTTGCTATTGGCTGACTATAACACGTGTCCTATGCTCTGAATAGCTGCTGCCATCGGCTGACGAGATCTCGTGGCTTGAGATATGACTCGCTTACAAAAGGACATCGCAACCTCGGTTTCAACGCTCCGCAAACTAACGCGCTGTGTTTGGTGCAATTCGAATTTATACTTTCGTAATACGAAAATATGCAACGAATATGTTGCTGCAAATCAAAGGTCTCTTTTTTTGTTATAAGTCTCTCCAAAACTTCTCTGCCCGTCTTTTTTTTTCGGGAAGTTCTACGCGATTGTATAAAACGTTAACCATTCAAAGAATTGATAAGTTTTGCAGTTCCGAGGAAAAATCTGCGGAAAGTCTGTCAGTTAGCACAGAAAAAGTGTATTTTCGCCCGGGAAAAAGCGTATTTTTTAAACGGGATATCCGGGAGAAATCCGGGAATAATCCGGGAATTTTTTTTTCCTTGTCCCCGTATACACCCTGATATAAGATGAACATCAACAAAAGTAAAACGAAGATAATGGAATGTAGTCGAATTAAGTCGGGTGATGCTGCGGGAATTAGATTAGGAAATGAGACTTTTAGATATAGTTAAAAATCACAGAACAGCGCACAATGAATACACTATAGATGAAATGGCGAAGAATTCAGGGAAACCTGTTCTCAGAATTCCTCCATCCCACTGTGAATTAAACGCCATCGAGTTAGTGTGGGCCAGAAGCAAAGGCTATGTTGCAGCGAAAAACAAAACATACAAAATGCTGGAAGTTAAAGTACTGCCAGAAGAAGCAGTAAGAACAGTGACTGCAGAGGATTGGAACAAATGCGTACTCCATGTCATAGAAAAAGTGGAAACTCAAATGTGGAAATTAGACTGCATTATAGGGGAGAGAGAGGAGCAGTTTGTTATAAACCTCAATGAAAACAGTTCAAGTTCGACAGAGTGAACCTTGTTTCGTACTTTATCATTATTATTACTGGTATTGTTATTAAAATCAACAATTAACTGTGTTTGAACGGAGCGTTTTGTTAGCAACCTGAATGAAAATAAATCTGCTTCGACAGAATGAACTCAGTTTAACATTATTTTAACATTATTGTTAAATTTATTTTCTTACATTGTTTCCCAGGTTTCTCACGGTCCGCTGTGGCAGGTCGGCAGCCAGCCGAACGCTGCCAGCTGCAAAGCATGCGCCAAGGATTTTCCACACCCCTACGTATCACGTGAACACCGAATGCTTTCTCTGGAAATGAGCTCACATGATACTGTTTATGTTTCGTCCCAGCTCTCAGTGAATAGACCTTCTGTATTCACGTACTGGATGGATCACAACCTGAAGACAAGCCGCCAAAATGGATGGTCAGCAGGGATAACCAGATGCTGGGCAGCTGTGTTTGAACACCACAATAGTTTCCAATGGGTGGACCACATCACACGAGTGATCCACCATGCCACTGACTTATCCATCCTACAAGTCTTCCGGTCATCTGAGGAGTCGACATGTGCCTTGGTGGACAGATGAGTGCCGTTTAGCAATCCGGGTCAGGCGCACAGCACTTCAACATTTTAAATGTCGATTGACAGCAGACAATCTCAGGGTCTTTCGAGTTGCGAGCACCAAGGCTTGATGTGTCATTAGAGAGAGTAAGGAAAGGTCATGGCAAATGTTCCTGGAATCCATCAACCATTCCACATCTACTAAAGTATGGGAACCATCTGGAAGATTTTCAGTAAATACAGCTGTTTACGAATAACAGCAGTACTGAAATGGGTGTATCCAAACAACACCCAGCCACATCTCTAAGGCACTGGCTGAGCATTTTGCTAAGACTATTGCCAACCAGGATCTGGCATTTCATCACTACTGTGGGACTGTAGAAAGGGGAAAATTGGAGTTCAGATCCATGAATTCTGAGACGTACAACTATCCTTTCTCCATGTGGGAGCTGGAGTCAGTTCTGTATGAGACTTGTGATACTGAACCTGGTCACGACCAAATCCAGTACTGCGTGCTTCATCATTTGCCAGTGGCATCAAAGGAAATCCTCCTCGAATGCTTTAATCTCATATGACAGACAGGTAACTTCCCCAACTCATGAAGAGAGGCAATTATGATACCTCTCCTCAGACCAGGAAAGGACTGAACATGTCCCAGTAATTATAGGAGTTTCACCATAACAAGCTGTGTAGGAAATACCCTAGAGTGAATGGTTGATTATCGTCTGGTCTGGTTGTTAGTGACCAGGCAACTCCTTAGCTGCTCTCAATGTGGATTCTGAAGATTTCAGTCCACTGACAACAACCTGACTCTGCTAGAGGTGGCTATTCAACAGACTTTCCTTAGTCAGTATTGCTGCATCGGCATATTCTGTGATATCAGTAAGGTGTATGAGACTACTTGGAGACACTGTATTCTTGCACAGCTACATCAATGGAGCTTTGTGGCCACCTCCCCATCTTTGTACGGTCTTTCCTAGCCCAGCTGTTTTTGGGATCCAAGTTGGTAACGTGCTGTCAAATCAATTTGAGCAGGAGAACGGTGTGTCTGAGGGCAGTGTTTTAAGTGTTACCCTCTTTGCCACAGGCATAAACAGTACCATGCCTATGATAAGGAGTCCTGTACAGTGCTCATTATTTGTGGACGATTTTTCTGTTTTCTATTCCTCCACCAGTGTTGCAACAGTGAGCTGTCAGTTGCAGCTTACATCACTCAGGTTATAGGAGTGGACTGCAAAGAGGGTTTCAGTTTTTTGCAGAGAAGTGTGTGCATGTGTTCATTTCAATAATTCTCATCATCTTTTTAATTTGTGTGACTTGCATATGAGGGACACCGTCCTACACTTAAGAAACTCAGTGAGGTTCCGGGGCCTAATTTTTGACTCAGAATTGTCATGGTTGCCACATCTGAGAGACCTGAAAGCCAGAACCCTCAAGGCACTGAACATAATCAAGCACCTTAGCCACAGGTCTTGGGAGCACACAGGGCATGTGTGCTCCAGTTTTATAGGGCTTTCTTGTATTCGTGGCTGGACTATGAGTGCAGAGTGTATGAATCAGTGAGGCATTCTTATTCGAAGATGCTGTCCACCACAGGTGCTTATACACTCCTGGAAATTGAAATAAGAACACCGTGAATTCGTTGTCCCAGGAAGGGGAAACTTTATTGACACATTCCTGGGGTCAGATACATCACATGATCACACTGACAGAACCACAGGCACATAGACACAGGCAACAGAGCATGCACAATGTCGGCACTAGTACAGTGTATATCCACCTTTCGCAGCAATGCAGGCTGCTATTCTCCCATGGAGACGATCGTAGAGATGCTGGATGTAGTCCTGTGGAACGGCTTGCCATGCCATTTCCACCTGGCGCCTCAGTTGGACCAGCGTTCGTGCTGGACGTGCAGACCGCGTGAGACGACGCTTCATCCAGTCCCAAACATGCTCAATGGGGGACAGATCCGGAGATCTTGCTGGCCAGGGTAGTTGACTTACACCTTCTAGAGCACGTTGGGTGGCACGGGATACATGCAGACGTGCATTGTCCTGTTGGAACAGCAAGTTCCCTTGCCGGTCTAGGAATGGTAGAACAATGGGTTCGATGACGGTTTGGATGTACCGTGCACTATTCAGTGTCCCCTCGACGATCACCAGTGGTGTACGGCCAGTGTAGGAGATCGCTCCCCACACCATGATGCCGGGTGTTGGCCCTGTGTGCCTCGGTCGTATGCAGTCCTCCTGATTGTGGCGCTCACCTGCACGGCGCCAAACACGCATACGACCATCATTGGCACCAAGGCAGAAGCGACTCTCATCGCTGAAGACGACACGTCTCCATTCGTCCCTCCATTCACGCCTGTCGCGACACCACTGGAGGTGGGCTGCACGATGTTGGGGCGTGAGCGGAAGACGGCCTAACGGTGTGCGGGGCCGTAGCCCAGCTTCATGGAGACGGTAGCGAATGGTCCTCGCCGATACCCCCGGAGCAACAGTGTCCCTAATTTGCTGGGAAGTGGCGGTGCAGTCCCCTACGGCACTGCGTAGGATCCTACGGTCTTGGCGTGCATCCGTGCATCGCTGCGGTCCGGTCCCAGGTCGACAGGCACGTGCACCTTCCGCCGACCACTGGCGACAACATCGATGTACTGTGGAGACCTCACGCCCCACGTGTTGAGCAATTCGGTGGTACGTCCACCCGGCCTCCCGCATGCCCACTATACGCCCTCGCTCAAAGTCCGTCAACTGCACATACGGTTCACGTCCACGCTGTCGCGGCATGCTACCAGTGTTAAAGACTGCGATGGAGCTCCGTATGCCACGGCAAACTGGCTGACACTGACGGCGGCGGTGCACAAATGCTGGGCAGCTAGCGCCATTCGACGGCCAACACCGCGGTTCCTGCTGTGTCCGCTGTGCCGTGCGTGTGATCATTGCTTGTACAGCCCTCTCGCAGTGTCCTGAGCAAGTATGGTGGGTCTGACACACTGGTGGCAATGTGTTCTTTTTTCCATTTCCGGGAGTGTAGAAGCAGTCCCTTACCCAGTCTCTGTGCTGAGGTTGGGGAACTGCCACTCACCATCCAGCGACAGCTCCTTATGGTGCAGGAGGCATGTAAGTCCCTTGCAACCCCGACTTTCACCCACATACAATTCTGTTGCTCATCCATCTCTGGAAAGCCTTTTTTTGCAACTGTCCATGGGCCACAGTGCCATTCGGGATCTGTATGCAGCGTGTGTTGGAGTCACTGTGTGTGGAACAAGTACAACCCCAAATCCAAGGTTTTAACCATCTGCCATCCTTGTTACTGCAGAGGCGCAGTGTCGTTTCAGATTTAGTGCAGTTTAGGAAAGATCGCACTTCTGCTTCTGATTTTAATTCCCTATTTTCTGACATTTTATTTGAGCACCACAAATATGTAGCTGTGTTTACAGATGGGTCTAAGCAGGGGGACGCCGTTGATTGCTCTGTTGTTTTCCCGGATCGTGCACTCGAGATCTGAATGACTCCAGAATTTATGGTCTTTGATGTAGAATTACATGTGGTCTTACAGGTACTGGAGCAGATGCAATGTTCTTCCAGTGCTGAATATATTGTCTGTTTCGATTCCCTTAGTGCCCTTCACTCTCTCCAACATTTATACCCAGCAGATAAAGTAACCCAGAATATCCAGGATGCTCTCCTCCAACTACGACGACTGGGGAAGAAGGTGTCTTTCTGCTGGGTACCAGGGCACATTAGTATTGCAAGGATCGAAAGGGCGGATCTAGCAGCCAAGGAGGCATGTCATGATCCTCAGGTATTTCAGTGTGCGATCCCCCTTCGTATTGTCACCACCCTGTTGAGGTACAAAGTCGTGTCGATGGGAGGACAAGTGACTGCAAGTGACTGACAACAAGCTCTGTATCATGAAGCCTACAACTCAAGCCATGGCGTACTTCCTTCCAGCCACATCAATGGGATGAGTTTCTCCTTACTCATATTTGCATAGGCCACAGCCGTATGATGCATGGATTCTTACTCCAGCAAGAGAACCCTCCAATGTGTAATGCTTGTGGCGTGCAGATCACGGTGTGCCATATTTAATTGGACTGTGATTTATTTTCAAATCAGTGGGCCGCAGCGGATTTGCCAATGGATCTGCAGTCCATTTTCAGTAATGTTCAAATGAATGTGGTTCAGGTGTTAAAGTTTTGTGAATTGTCCAATATTTTTGATAAGAATTTATGGAGGTGTTTTTAATTTGTTAATAGCGTGACTGGCTCACCTAAGTATTTTGTAAGTGGTCAGCCAGTCACACTTCCCTGTGTTTTTCTTTTAGTTCTTCCGTGTTTTAATTTCATGTATAGGTACTTTTCCTCTTTCTAATTTGTTTTAGTGCATGTGAGATGGAATGACTGTGTGCTCACTATGAGTGCAAGAATGTGCAAAACTGAGTTTATCTCCACATTCGTTTGTTTTGACAAGTTTAAGGCCATTGATGCCCATAAGGTACAAGCGTGTACGCGCCCACACACACACACACACACACACACACACACACACACACACACACACATTCTGTCATCTGGAGTATGTGTCTGTACAGCACTCCTATTTGTTACAGAAGCTTAATTTTTTTAACGTGTTCCAGTGCTGCGCGTTTAATTGTAAAATTATGCAGATTTCACAGCACAAAATGGTGATCTAAATATTGACGTATTTCATCGAATAGACTGTACTGATTGATTTCACATATAGATGGTGAAAGGTACTATGGTACTAGAATTCTCCACATCTTGAACAGCAACTTGTACAAGAACAATATTCAAAAGCATGATAGTGTTGTGTGACATTGTTTTCTCATGGGAGAATTTTCATTACAATACTCTGTTATTTGACATGAAGAAACTGTCACTCTGCAAATTGAGAAATGCTCCATGAATTACTATATCTAAAAAGATTAGGAGCATGTGAGTTCAGGCAGAATTGTCTGGTGGATTTATGGATACCTTAACTGTTGTTCTTGGAACAGACCAGTCTCACCAAGCAAGGTGACACAATGGTTAGCAAATTGAACTTTAATTCAAAAAGACCATGGTTCAGTTCCCTACGGAGCCATCTAGTTTTGAGTTTTTCATTATTTTATATGCCATGTTTCAATACAAATGCTGGAATGGTTCATTTGAAAAGGGCACTGCTGACTTCCCCAATCCATACTAGTACACAGGGTCTGATAAACTTGAGCCACTGCCATGCAATACTTTTTAAAAGAGGAAGCCACCATTTGACTGTGTATTATTATATTTATCTTTTGTACTATCCAGATACAGCTGTCATGCCATTATTAAGTACCTGTTATCCGCTTTGGATTGCCTTAACAGACATGACTTAATAACGGCCTAACAACTTTAAACATTGTACTTGATAATGGCATAAAATCCAAAATCTGTTTTCTACCTTGAAAACCTATAGTGTTCAGTTAGCTCTCTTCCTGTTCCATGATACGATGATCAGTCTTTGTCCAATCAGTAAAATTTTGAACTATGTGAGCACCTGACTGAATCCCAACTAGATTTATTGTTGGATCATTGTTTCCTCATCATTTTTACATAGCCAGCTTTCAAGAGTTCATAGATTAGTGGGACTAAGGTATATTTAGGTATAATATAATACTTTTTGTATAGATTCGGGTTCTCACAGCTGTTCACACAGTGTACTATGTAAATTTTGTGTTATGGTTGTAAAGTAGCTTACCAAATGCCACATGAGAGGAAAAATTATATACTCATAGCAGTTCTACCTATTCCATGGAATACACAATGTGTGTGTGTGTATAGACAGAACATGATAGTGCAGTGATTAGAATGATATGTTTTATGGATCTTGAAGATAGGTTACATAGCATTGTGCAGAGTCACGTGTAGCAGAGACAAGT
The DNA here is from genome assembly GCF_023864275.1 of Schistocerca cancellata. NCBI lineage: Eukaryota > Metazoa > Arthropoda > Insecta > Orthoptera > Acrididae > Schistocerca > Schistocerca cancellata. The sequence goes on from NC_064626.1 coordinate 179,260,036, forward strand.
TGATAAATGAGGTCGAGCACTACATGTCTACATGTGGAATGTGTCGAGAGAGATCTATGACAAAGATATGAGTATGATAAATGGCACAGTACATACTAAAGTGTATTGATAGCACAGGTGATTATGTCAGGTAGTTGCTAAAAGTCCAGCCTTTCCATAAACGTAACATTCATAGTCAATAAATGGGTTTTCTATTTGAAAAAGAAAAAAGAAAACTGGAGGCCTTATTTTTTAGACACACCTCGTAATTTGATGTGGCAGAAAGGCAAGTTTCCCAGCTTGTGGAATGAGGGAATTTTGACACCTCTCCTCAAACCAGGAAAGGACTGTATATGTTCCAGTAGAGTACTGGTTGTTGCCTTAATGAGCTGTGTAAGGAAGACATTGGAGGGAGTGGTCAACTGTCATCTGGTCTGGATGCTAAGGACCAGACTCCTCCTTAGCCACCCAGAAGATGTTGATCTACTGTTGACAACCTGACCGGCTTTTGGCTGCTTTTCTAAGTGAACAGCATTGTCTAGGAATATTTTTTGACATCAATAAGGCATACAATAGAATAGTCTCCCAGGGAACTGTTTTAAGTATCACCCTCTTTCTATAACCATTAATAGTATAATATCTACGCTAAGGAGTCCTGTGTGATGCTCCTGACTTACGGGCGATCTTGCAGTTTTCTATTCCTCCTCCAGCTTTGCAGTATTGACTTATCAGTCAAAGTTTAAAGTGAAGAGGTTGGACTGTAAAGATGGGTTTTTTTATTTTCTGCAGATAAGTGTGTGTGTGTGTGTGTGTGTGTGTGTGTGTGTGTGTGTGTGTGTGTTGGATTTTAATCATTTCCATAATATTTTTAATTTACCTAACATTTGAAAGACTTATTGAGGTTTCTGGGCCTAATTTTTTATTGCAAACTGTAGTGCTTTCCACATCTTAACAAATCCAAAGGCTAGGACCCAGAAAGCAAATGTTATGTTAAAATGCCTTGGCCATAGTTCTTGCAGAACGGGCAGGGTGCATCTGCTGCAGTTTTATGGCTTTCATGAGACTGTTGCTAGACTATGGCGCACAGTCTATGGATCTGTGAGATCATCTTATCTGAAGACTACCTGACATTATCCTCTACAGGAGAGAGGAGGGGAGAAATCAGCTAACCATGGGTGCTTACCAGAGCAGCTCCATACCCAGTCTCCCTGCTGAAGCTGGAGAACTGCCACTTGTCTCCTCACTGCTGCCAATTCACTAGCAACTGTAGTGTTGCTTGTCAAGCTATAGAACACCTTTTCTCTTAGTGCCCACAAGCAACAAGGCCGTTTGGGATCTGTATGAGGCATTTGCTGGAGTCTCTTGGCATGGTGCAAGTATAGACCCAAATCCAGGGTCGGAACTGGCTGCCACCCTAGTTATTGCAGAGGTCCAGCATAATATTAGATTTAGTGTGATGTGGGAGAAGCACCTCAACTATATAGCTGTATTAATGAATGGATTTAAACAGGGGGATACTTTTGGTTGCTCTGTTGTTTTCCCCGATCATGTCCTCGAGATCGGATTGTCTCATGAATTCACTGTATTTGATACAGAATCAATACATGATCGTGAGGGCATTGGTGCAGATGAAATGTGTTGCAACTGCTAAATTCCTCATCTGTCTGTCCTGAATGTCCTTAATTTTCTAAACCAGTTCTACCCTACAGATTAAGTGGTCCAGAGGATCCTGAATGTTCTTTTTTGCCAACAAAGGTGTAATAAGGGAGTGTCTTTCTGCTAGGTATTAAGGGAAATGTATGTAAAGGTTGTAGTGGCACCAACGTTAGTTTCAGTCCCTAGTGAATGAGACAGGAACTGAAATTGAGGGCAGCACAGCAAAAGCTGAAATGCTGAACTTCACAAAGGAAAACCCAGGGGAATTGCCCCAATCTAATCCTCATACCACTGAAAAGATGAGTGAAATCAGTATTAGTGTCAGTGGTGTTGAGAAATAACTCAAATCGTTAAAACAAAGCTCCAGGGCCCTATGGAATCCCTGTCAGATTCTGTACTGAATTTGTAGTTGGTTTTGCCCCTCTTGTAACTATAATCTGTCATACATCCCATGAACAAAAAACTGTGCCTAGTTCTTGGAAAAAAGCACAGGTCACACCTGTCTACAAGAAGGCCAGTAGAAGTGTTCCACAAAACTACCGTCCAATATACTTGACATCAATTAGTTGTAGAATCTTAGAACATGTTTTGTGCTCAAACTTAATGAGGTATCTTGAACACAGTGGCCTCCTCAATGCCAACCAGCATGGATATCGAAAACTTTGACCATGTGAAACCCAACTTGCATTTTTCTCACATGGCATACTGAAAGCTTTGGATCAAAGCAGACAGGTAGATGTAGTATTTTTTGATTTCTGAAAAACAGTTGACTCAGCACCACATCTATGGTTATTGTCAAAAATTTGATCATATGAGATATCAAGAAAAATTTGTGACTGGATTGAGGACGTTTTGCTAGGGAGTACACAGCATGTTATCTTTGATGCAGTAATTGTCATATGTGGAAGTAACTTCGGATATAACCCAGGGAAGTGTGTTGGGACCCTTGCTATTCATGTTATTTATTAATGACCTTTTAGACAATATTAATAGTAACAATAGGCTTTTTGCAGATGATGCAGGTATCTGTAATGAAGTACTATCTGAAAGAAGCTGCGTAATTATTCAGTCAGATCTTGACAAGATTTCAAAGTGGTGCAAAGATTGGCAACTTGTTTTAAATGTTTAAAAATGTAAAATTGTGCACTTCACAAAATGGAAAAACATAGTATCCTATAATTATAATATCACTGAGTCACTGTTGGAATCAGCCAACTCATAGAAATACCTGAGTGTAATACCCTATAGGGATATGAAATGGAATTATCACATAGGCTCAGTCGTGGGTAAAACATGTGGTAGACTTCGGTTTATTGGTAGAATGCTGGGGAAGTGCATCAGTCTGTGAAGGAGACCCATCGTAGAATATTGCTCAAGTGTGTGGGACCCGTACAAACAGGACTAAAATGGTATATTGAATGTATACAGGCAAGAGCAGCACGAATGGTCACAGGTTTGTTTATTCTATGGGAGAGTGTCACAGAGATACTGCAAGAACTGAACTGGAAGACTCTTGAAGACAGGCATAAATTGTCACGAGAAAGTCCATTAATAAAGTTTCAAGGCTTTGAATGGCTACTCTAGGAATATGCTACAATTCCCTACATATCAGTCACTAAGGAGTCATGAGAATAAGATTAGAATAATTACCACATGCACAGAGGCATTCAGTCAATCATTCTTCCCACACACTGTACGTGAATGGAATGGGAAGAAACCCCAATAACTGGTATAGTGAGGCATACCCTCAGCCATGTATTGCATGATGGACTGCAAAGTGCAGATGTAGATGTAGACATATTTGCTCAGCTTTCTTTCAGTCAGTTCTTTATTATAGGTAACTGTGTCATCTATCAAAAGTCCAAGTTTGCCATTAATACTACCTGCAAGGTAATATACAACATGAACAACAGGGATTCCAATACACTTTTCTGGTACACACCTAGAGTTATTACTACATCTGTTAAACACTCCATGCCCGAGATAACATACTGTGTCCTCCCTCCCAAGAAATCCTCACTCCACTCACATGTTTCGCTTGTCATAGGATGTACCATATCTACTTATTCAATGCTTGTGTAGCCTGCTTTGAAGGTTGTGGAATCTGATGTGAATATTGGTCTGTACAGAACAGATCAAGAGATATTGCCAGTATTTTAATGATTCCATTTGAGAATGTTTAGAAAATTAAGTAATGTGAATTGCCAGTTGCTTCAGTAATTATTATAATTACCCCTCGTAACATTTCTTGCAAAATATGTTTTATTTTGAGTAGTTCAAGAGTGTTTCGCCAGATCCCCTTTGAACTTACAGGTCGTGAATATAAAATGATATGAACTGTACTATGCACAGATGATAGACAGTCATTCTTGCAGTACCCCATCTGTGAGCAAATGAGCGAAGATTTTAACAAAACGTAATAACGTTTTTGCGATATTATGCAACTTCTAACACACATTCACATTTATTTGCTGAATATTGTTAAGACGATATCAGTTTGCAGAGCCACTGCATCTACACTTTTATATTTAGAGAAACTAGTGTGTACAAATTTCTTTTGATTTCATATCAGTGATGTCATTATATAATATTTCATTAAATGGATCACAGTTCTGCGAGTGAACTTGCACTGTCTTAGTGAACCATGTATCTGAAAAATCATTCTCTTGTTTCAGGATCTGGCTTCTGCAGAGTTCAGGGCAAGTTAACTTATATGGTTTGAAAAAATGGATCATGGGAAAACAACAGAAGAAATAGACTCATCAGTGACTGAATTAGTCAACTTGATGAATGATACTTTCACATGCTGCATGAGGAACTATCAAGCCTTACTGCCATATCTTGAGAAAAAGAATACAAGACCCAAAATATATCAAAAATTAGTGCTTGTTAATATAATGCTGAACAAGTTGAATGAAGAACTTGTTGGACTTAGAGTTGAATATGTAACTGTGTCGTCACATGTACTAGAAAGTGAGGCCGTTGTGTCTGAAAGAGGTAGGAAAAGAAAAACATCTGATGAGTCCATGGTAGGCAGACCTGAGACCAAAAGTATAAAAACAGAAGTACCATTATCCAGTAGCACTAAGTATTCCTCAGAAAATTTTGTATCAAAAGAAACTGGAGAAACAAGACATACCCAGGTGCAGAAGACTGACACACACAGGATGGAAAGTATAAAAACAGAAGTACAAGATTCCAGTGAAGTTGAAGATTTACTTGCTTTCCCCATTAGTCATAGTGAGAGTCCTACATCTCAGGCATCACTTGATACTAGAGATAATAGAGTGACTGTTTGTTTTGATGGTGATGAGGAAAGTGCATCTGTGGCAGATAGGCTTGTGAGGATTAATACATATTTTAAACCCATTGATACAATTACTCAGACAAAAAATAATGAAATGTGTCTTACATTGCAAAATTCCGAAAGTGAGACCAGAGATCAAGAGAAATATGAAGACATTGGCAAACTTCTTAGTGAAGATCATAATACTCACAGAGGACTGGAAAGAGAAGTTGGCTGTGCCACTTCTTTCTCTTACCAGGCAGAAAGACCTTTCAACAATAAAGAACCACCTGTTCCTTTCACTGCTTGTGATAAGGAATCTGATAAGTTGATCGAAATGAGAGCAAACAGTTGTAACGAGGTAGAGAAAAGAGCTCATTCTCCTATAAGATATGAAAAAGATTGTGTACCTGTTCAGAGGTCAGTGGAACTGTTTAGTCCAGGACATGAACTTTATGGTGTGATAAGGTACGAGAATCGGAAATTGAAATGTGTGTTGTGTGATTGTGAACTTGCCAATTACAAGGTAGTGTATGATCATGTGAATGGGAAAAGGCATCAACGGAAACAAGCTCCCAAGAAAAACAGCTGTGCTAAAAAGCCTGATGTTTCAAATAATAGTTCTGTAAGTACAACACCTGCTTCTGTGTGTGCTACTGTTCCCTGCTCACTTGCTGATACTGTTGCTATTGTGGACAAAGGTTATCAATTAGAAGTAATGGAGCACACAGTCAAATTAGATGATATGTGGAAATATTTTTCTGCACCACTTCAAATCAATAGAAAATATTTCTTGATTCATTCTGGTGAAGTGATCTGCTCTCTTTGTAATCAACGTATAGAAGAACGTGTACGCAGTGTAAAGATACATATTATAAACTGTAATCATCTGAGACGGATAAGAAGATTAAGAAGCTTAGAAACTGCTTGGAAGTCCTCAAATCAACAAATGTTGAAAGTAGCGGGCATTCTAGGTGGCTGTATTCCTAAGACTCAGTTTACTTTGCAAAATGATGGGATTTTTTGTAGAGTGTGTCAATGTTTTTGTGAAAATCATACTGTATTAAATCATTTGACGAGTCAAATGCACTACAGAAAGTCACACAAAATGGAATAAGTATAATATAAGAAAACAGAAACAGTAAATGATAAGAATCTGTGTGGTTATAACATGTTATTTTTAATGTAATTATATTATTTCCTTTGGTTTTATGTTATGATTCATTGGTTAAGGCATCAAGGCAGAGATTTGAGAAAATAGATAGAACAAATGGCACTTAATTAAAGAACTATTGATGAGGAGATATAAAGGATTTTCAATCTAAGCTCATAGACAACAGTTTTTAACATGTAGGAGTCTTTGGTCCAATTCATTTTGAAAATATTATGTTTCAATGGCTCTTCCCTTGCCCCATAGTTTTTAAGTGCATGTTTTTCTTTGTTGGGTAGTTTAAGTTAATTTTTATTTAACTGCTTTTATGTCTTATTGATCATATGTAAGACAATTTGTTATGTGAGTTACATCAGATGTTGAGGTAACATTTTCTCTTGCTGGTGCACCTGCACACCAGTCGACTATTCAAGCATCTTGTATGTATAACTGTTTTGTTTATCTATTCCACATTCTGTTATTGAAGAGAGGAGTTGCTGAATAGGAATGCTTTTAGTATTTTTGTTAAGTTATTTGTTTATTTATTTAATTTTAAAGTGGAAAAACTTGAAATTAGGAGGCAGGTAAGATTCAACAAGTGTTTGGGGGCAAAGCAATGGGTACCACATAGGTAAAGGAGTAACTACTTCAAAGACGATGGCCATCAGTGAAGAGTGAAGCGTGTTCAGGTAGGCCCTCAACATCTGCAAGAGGTTATTAATAATCACGTAAGAACCCTGGTGATGCAGGATAGATGCATCATGATCAGAGCACTTGCAGACAAGGTTAAAATTAGTATTGGATCAATTCAGTCCATTTTAATGGAATATTTATATCTCAGAAGACTCTCAGCACAATGTGTGCCAAAATTGCCAAGAACTGAGCAGAAGCAACTTTATTTGGAGATTGCACATGGCATGCTGGATACTGTGAACATTAATATCCAACTTTCTTAACACAGTGGTCACTGGTGATGAATTCTAGGTTCATAGGTATGACCAAGAAACTAAGTTCCAGTCATAGCAATGGAAGCATCCACTGTCCCTAAGACCCAAAAAAGTGAGGCAGGTCTGCAGCAATGTGAAAGTCACATTGACCAGCTTCTTTGACTCCAGTGGCCTGGTCCATCACGCGTTCAACCTAGAAGGTACTAATGTCAATAAGGAGTAGTACAAGGAGGTTTTGCTTCGCCTTCGTGTAGCAGTGAGATGCAAATGGCCGGACTTATGCGGAGCGGGACAGTTTAAACCTCCAATACAATAATGTGCCCACTCATCATTCTCAAATAATTCAAGTGTTTTGGCCAAACACAACATAGCTGTGGCCGTTAGCCTCCCTGTTCCCCTGAACTAGCATCTAGTGACTTCTGGCTTTTCCTAAACTGAAAAAGTCTCCAATAAAGTGACCAGATTTCAGAACAAGGAAGACATTATAAAGAATTCGTTGGAGCAGCTGCGCAACATACTAAAAGAGGGTTTCCAGCAGTGGCAGCAGTGTTGTGTACAAGGTGAAGGGGACTGCTTTGAATGTGACTAGTGTCAATTAATTGTATCTGAATAAAGATTCATGTTATAAATAAAAGTCAGGTATTTTTTATAGCTGGATTCCTTTCTAAAGCAGGTTACGATGGGTACATTACTCCTCCTCCTCCTACTCCTTCTCCTCCCATAGCCTTGGCCATAACATCTATTCACCATCAGTCCACTTCACTCGCATTGTACACATTGAATTTTTATGTCCAGTCATTCATACTGAGTAATGTGGCACAGAGGTTAAGATGCAAGACTCACATTTGGGGAAAGTGAGATTCAGACCACCATCAAACCATCCAGGTTTAGATATTAATCGCTTGTCCTAAATACAACAATGAATCATTTGAAAAAGCCGTGGATGATCTACCTCATCATCCTCTTCCAATCAGACACAGCGAGATGGCACAGTGAATGGACACTGAACTCATATTCAAGATGACAGCAGTTTAGATTGCCATCCAGCAATACAGATTTGGTTTTCTGTGCTCACTTACAAAAGGGAACAATCAATTTCTTTCCCCAGTATGAGTTTTTTCTCCATGTCGAATGCTGTCATCACTGACTGGCCATTATATCCTGATCATTCTTTCTTCCCATCCTTCCTGCAGTGTTGCTACAGGTTCTGGAAATAAGGGAATTTCAAACACATCAGGGAAACCTGGTAAATAACAGGGAAATTAAAAAAACAACATTGGAAAAATCTCGTTTTTGTCTCAGTAGATGAAATAGTTTGTTTACTGCAGTGTCATGCATCGTCACTGGCTGGGTGCAGCTGAGTACGTGTGCTGCTTCCCTACTCCATCGTTACCACTGCTTCTCTCCTTCCTACCACTCCCCTCAGCTTGCAGTTAGTGCTGCCACTTTTGCCACTAGCCTAGCAGCTGCCGACGAGAAGTTGTAAGCATGAGGACAGGTTTGTTTGGATCTGATTCTCAGAGACTGTAGATGCATTGGCCAGAGACGGTGGTCATGTGTGCATGAGTTGTGTCTGAGTGATTGTGTGAATGTGTGTGCACTCTTGTTTTATGACAAAAGGTGTGGATGAAAATTTAGTTGTGGGAAAATGATTGTCTTTTCTCTGTGCCTGCCTGTGGCTTAGCAATTGTCTTTACAGTGAGTTGCTATCTATCATCATTACTGATTCTCAGAGTATTTGAACAAGTTATCTGTTGCATGGATGGTCTCATTTCATCAACATGTTGTCTGTGGCTCGTGAATAGCTGGCCACATGAGTGGATTCCTGCAATGGGCCAAAACCACAGGCCATTTCTATGGGTATCTGTAATGGATTGGACCTGTCAATCTGAAACCATTTGGTTTCCACCAATGTGCAGGTCCTTCCTGTCGGATCTAGTCTAACTGATCTGCCCACAGGCCAAGTCTGTTTGTGTGTGGTGTAATACAGCAGATTTTCATGGTTTATCCGCGGACCCAGTACTGCATTGCTCCTCAGCAGGCAGGCCAAGGGCAATGGATTTCATGAATTGTGACATGTCTCACTGACTGTATGTAGTACATGTTATTTGTTCCAGTACAGTTTGGCATTTCAAAAGTAGTTTATATGTTAGAGAGTATGAATGGTAAGAAGAAGAAAATTGTGTCAGTCTCTGGTGGTTTGTATGGTATGTACTCACATATTTATCGGTGGAGGAAAAGTCACAAAATACGTGTAAAATAATAAATATAACACAGTGGGTAATAACTGACAATAATGAACGTAATAGAACCAACATTTTATTGGTGGCCACCTATAGTGTTGGTTTACACACTTCTTCCCCACCTTATACACTTCTTTCAAGAGGCCTACTTTTTTGTGAGGTTGTTTCTGAAATCAGTGAAGGTATTTTCAGCTTGTCTTGCGACTCCAAAAAAAATGTATTTTTGTATACAAATGTGTTTTGTTTTATTGAAATAAAATAACATCAGTGGTCTGAATGAAACACACATACCATTTGGCTTGCTTTATCCATCTAAAAACAGTTCATTACAAAAGATGTTGATGTTAGTACATCAGGTTTTCTCTCACAGCAGGAAATGCCATCTGCTTGCAAGATTTTTTCAGATATTTCCTTGTTTGCACTGTTGCTTCTTGTACCATAGCTGCAAAGACAAATTGTCAACATACCCTTGATACATCAAAATTTGGCAGGGAAAAATGCTGAAACTTGTGTGAAAATCAGGGTAATATTAGGGAGTTTCACTTGGGGGAACTTTTGGCAACCCTGTTCCTGCCATTTATGTATATTCATCTCTTTGCTGTGTGTGACCTGTTTCCTTTTTACCTTCTTAAAATTCCTGCCCCAACCTTCATTCTTCTTCACCCACTGTGTTCAGACCTGGCCGCAGGGATTTTGCCACCCCATACGAAAATTTTGTGTCCCCCCCCCCCCCCCTCCCGCATCTCCACCCTCCCCCTCTACCTGCCACCCTTCCTTGCATTTTCAGACATAGCCAACTTGGTCAATGTCGTGACACCTTATTTTCACATATTACGCTTACTTGTACATCTTTTTGACATGAATACGGTTTTAAGACCAGAGCCAGTTATGGGACACCGGTCAGTGAAACAGAAGTTTACAGTGTAAATACATCTTGAGCTATAATTCCAAAATTAATTATGTCAACCACAATTAAGTTATATCACTTGCAGAGTACGTAAGTAAAATCTGCTCACTTTTTTTCAATCCCTGAGCAGAGAGGAGCATGCAATGTGGAGGGAGGAGCACCACGACCATCATGAGGGGAGTAACAAGCAGGGAGTAGTTTTTGCAGTACTTTCAGAGCGCCCACAGTTTGCACTTCATACCAATTGCTCATTGTCGCGTAAACAATACGTGGGAAAGACAGGTTTTGTGAAAGCGTGTTTATCTTTGTGTGCAATATATATTTGCAGGACAATACCAAGACAAAGAAACACACATACAGCTGTTCCTTGTGCAGTGAATGACTGTTCACTGGAGTGCTGAATAGCGATAGATCTCATGCCAATTGCTTGTTGTGGTGGAAATGACACAGCGGTAGGACAGATTTTGTGAAAGCACATATTTACATACACATTTATCTTCGCATGCAATACATATTCATAACACATCACAAAGACAAAGAAACAAATGCACCCCTCTTCACTGTGCAACGAACGACTATTCACTGGAGTACTGAACAGTGGTAGATTGTTTACATTGGCAGAAGATGCAAAATTTATGAAATGTCCCAAAATACATCATAGAGTTCTGAGCAGAACTTCGGGTTTGAAGTGACACGAGGAGGGTGGGGGGGGGGGGGGGGGGGGGGGGGAAGTGAAATAGCCCCTCCAAAATGGTTTTGCACAGGCAGGTAACAGTTACAACTTAAACATATGTTTGCACATTTACCTAATATCACAGATATTTTTTTGTTTTGGCATCTTTGAACTCTTGTATGACACTTTGTTGAAATCCGGTCATGCGGTAACGTTCTCGCTTCCCACGCCCAGGTTCCCGGGTTCGATTCCCGGCAGGGTCAGGGATTTTCTCTCCCTCGTGATGACTGGGTGTTGTGTGATGTCCTTAGGTTAGTTAGGTTTAAGTAGTTAAGTTCTAGGGGACTGATGACCATAGATGTTAAGTCCCATAGTGCTCAGAGCCATTTGAACCATTTTTGTTGAAATCCAAACATTCAGCTAACTCATGTTCAATCGATGGCATTGCCAGCCCACACAGTTGTACCTGGCCCATTGTTGATCTTACATACGTTTCAAGCATTTTAAGCTTTGAAAAACTTGACACAGTCACCATCTGCATTAGTAATAATTCTTTAGGCTACACTTACATTAGGCGCAAAGCCATACTCTTGTATGAGTTTCAAAGTTGCAATTGGTTTGTTACAGGCTTTACCAACATTGAGACCAATTTAAGTTTATGTTTAAAATTGACACAACTAATTTCCTTAGCCTGTCAGTGACTAAAACTGTCACACAGTTTGGAACACTTGTCACTTAGAATGTCGGGTGGCATGTCTTTGATTTACTAATGTTGTAAAATAAATCAAAAGGCTCACCTGGGCATTTAAGCTATTTGAGTCGCTGACTAAGAGGACATGGTATAACGTCCACTACTTTAAAGTAAAAATCTATTTTGTACTGCATTTTGGGATGTTCAATTCTCTCATCTTCCCCTTCATGCTGGAACTGTTTCTGCTTTTGTATCTGTGTTTTACCTCCTACAGTCAAGTTTTGTATATCGAGTTGAGTTGCCACTTCCATAGCATGTGGTAGGTAACCATGGAATTTTAGGTCCTTCATGCAGCTTCTGAAGTACTCTGTTGTCTTTTTATGTAAGCCAATAGCTTTCAATATATCTGTAATAATACAGGGTGTTTCAATAAGAATATACATTTTACAAAGTATTATTTTGTCCAAACTATTGATCGCTGCGACTTGGCTCAACTGTTGGAGTAACGAATACATAGTGTGGTTTATATTAATACCTCTAGATATCAGTTGTCTTTGTTTTGCTTGGTAACCATCATATATTTAAAATGGCTACTCCGCAATAGAAATCATTTTGTGTTCTCGAGTTTGTGAAGTGTAATTCTGTGATTACAGTGCAAAGACGTTTCAGGTTGAAGTACCAATTTGATCCTCCGAATGGGCGGAACATTCGCAGATGATATCGACAGTTTCTAGATACAGGATGTGTATGCAAAGGAAAGAGTCCTGGCTGCCCTTGTGTTCCTGAAGAAAATGTTGCATGAATTCAAACTGCTTTCCAACATAGTCCTTCAAAATCAACTTGTCGTGCCAGTTGGGAGTTACAACTGCCTACAACAACAATTTGGTGTGTTTTGAGACATCGGTTGGTTATGAAGCCGTACAAGTTACACCTGTTACAAGCTCTGCATTCTGATGACAAACACAAATGTGTGGCATTTTGTAACAAGATTCTTGAAGCTATTGACAATGATAACACTTTCGCACAATGCATTGTGTTCAGTGATGAAGCAACTTTTCATGTTAGTGGTCAGGTAAACAAACACAATGTTCGAATTTGGGGCCTACAGAACCCATATGCAGCCATTGAACATGTACGAGATTCGCCCGAAGTCAATGTGTTTTGTGCAATATCCCAATCATCTGCTTATGGCCCATTCTTCTTGGATGGAAATGCGGTTAACGGTCAGCAGTATCTTGCTATGTTACAAAACTGGTTGTTTCTGAGGCTGATAGAAGACAACTTTATTTTTCAACAAGATGGGGCACCCCCTCACTGGAGTCGCCAAGTGCGTGAATATCTGAATGAAACTCTACCGAACCATTGGATTGGTCATCAAGGAGCTGGCGACTTAGCATGTCTCAGCTGGGCTCCACGGTTGCCGGATTTGACACCCTCTGACTACTTCCTGGGGGTTTCCTTAAAGATGTTTATGTACCACCACTCCCACAAAACCTGGAAGGGTTGAAGAACCAGATCCGTACTGCCATAACATCAGTGATGAAGGACATGCTTGCCTGAGTACGGGAGGAACTTGAGTATTGATGTGATATTGTTTGTGTTGCTGGTGGAGGACATTGGACATCTGTGATCCACACTTGAGAGGTTCTTGAATTGTGTGTAAAGTTTCATATTCGTATGTCTTAAAGTTTAATAAATATGTGCATTCAAAATACGTATATTCTTAAAGTTTAATAAATATGTGCATTCAAAATATGTATATTCTTTTTGAAACACCCTGTACTTTGTAGTTTTTTTTCTGACACACAACAGTTTATTGGGTGAGCATCCTTTGTTTTGTAATTTAACTTACATCATCACGTGCAAATCTGAATAAAACAAAGAAAGAGACCATAAACAACACTGCACAAAGACCATATCACAGTGATAAGAAATGTCTGCAAGACTGAATAATTACATTACAGTGGACAAGCCACCTTTACAGTCCAATCCCAACCCATTCTTCAAAATTTGGGAAATTCCATAAAAAGTGATAGCCATGGATTAAAATACGGCAGTGAAACTGGAACCTGTGAACAAATCGGACAAGAGAAAAGATTATAAAAGTCACCAGGGGAAGGGGGCAAAAGGTCAAGTATAGAGTAAACAGTACCTCAGCTCAAGCTACGCCACGATGGAATGCTGTAACTGCTATACTTGAACTGACGAGGTATCAAAATATAGGCATGCGCAGAAGCATAAATAACACCTGATGAACTGTAAGGAAGCAGCTGGAGGCTGGACATTCTAAAATAAAAATATTAATAAAGATAGCAAATGTCATGTGAATATCTCATAGACATAGGGATAAAAGCCTGGAATCTGTCGTAGGCCATTTATAAACAAAATATTTAGAATTAAAAAAATTAAAAATTCTTATAGTTTTTAAAAAATTAGAAAAAAGAATTTCTTTTAAATTTTCAAAAAGGAGAATGGTCCAGAAGATGAGGTAAGGGAGAGAGGGCGAATGAACCAGGCTTTTCATTTAAGAAATCCAAGCTAACCAAAATGGCTCTATGACTTAATTCAGTTTGAGGATTATGTGTTTGGTCTGAAGATTTTCTTAACACACAAAACATATCCAGCTCTCCAAGATATTAAGAATGTTACCCTGGCATTCCATATGCAGAATTGTAAGACCAGATGTAATACTAGAAACTGACTGACCCATTTTGGATAAACTCAAGGCAGGACTGGAACCCAAACCAGAAGTATGTTCCCTAAACTTAACTTCTAAGGACCTTTCAATTTGGCCTATACACTTAGACTGGTAGTCATCACAGGCGATGTCGTAAACACCTGATAACTTATGGAGCTGCCATTCCATCATCTCCTCGTGTTTATACCTCAGTTGTTTATTCCTTGGAATGAAATATGCTGGGACAATATATTTTGTAGCCAATTGTACACCCACTGTGTGAAACCATTCCATAGTGTAGAATCCTGTGATAAGAAACAATCCTAGGGACAATCTTCTGCACGTGGAGTAATGTAGGTGAAATATCCTGTTGACCCTGGGCAGGAGCAGTCCTAAGGCTCTTTTCCATTTTCTTTTTTAAAGGTGCTTGTTACTATTCAGGACAAAATCAGTGTGGTACCCATTAGATTGTGTATGAACTAGATGACCCTATATTCGTGTTCATAGCCATGGAATGTTAAGTAATTGATAATGCATTGATCAGACAGCTGCCGTTAGATGCTATAGAGGGTGGGAGGAAGAGCTGTGGATAACCAAATCCATGGTTCCTGGTGTCATATAAATGTCATACTCAAAAGAATTCCCTGTCATATTTACCGATATGTCCAAAAATGGTAAAGTCCTATTTACACTATGTTCAATTGTGACTTGTATATACTTACTGAAACCATTTAGATGATGGAGGAAATTGTTAGACTCAGGGTGGAACACTTTTATAAAAGAAAGACGTCATCAAGATAGCGTGACTGTAGCAGTAGTTTACTGTATACACAGGTAACTCACTGGGAATCCCATGTTCTAAATGAGTCATAACAATGTTTGCCAAACAAAACAACAAAGGGGAACCCAATGCTGGGGCACAGCTCTGAATGTAGATATCAACAAAATTGAAATAGTTGAAATTTAAAAATAAATCCAGGAGCTGCAACACATCCTCCCTCTCTTCTAGTGGTCTACCCCTCTAATGCCTGATATTGTCCCTAGCAACATTTTTAACGTGATCCTTGAGAATACTGAAGTACATGTTTTTGACATCTAATGAGACCATGGATATACCTGGGAAGACATGTAGACCAGAAAGTTTGCTAATTCATTCCCCTCTGTTAGAGATACTGAGATGACCCGGCAGTTGGAAATTTGTACCTAAATACTCAGCTAAAAATTTTTCAATGAGATTAGCTGGTCCACTGTTTGCTTTAACGTTTGGGCATATCAGAAACTGAGGCCTATGTGTTTTCACAACACCATATAATCTAGGAGGACTGGCATTAACAGGTACCATAATATATCTTTTATATTTATCAGGAAAAACTTTTAAGGATTTATAAGTCGTCTCTATGCTAGCTAGATATTTACAGGTTGAGTTAAATCTACTTTTTGTGATATTGTTGTCTTCAAAGAACTGTCACACTTTGCTTATGTAATGCGCTTCGTAAATAACTACTGCCGCTTTAGACTTATTGACACATACTGAAAGGATCTCATTGTTTGACAATTTTTTGTAAATATTAACTACAATACTGTTCCCTGTGGGAGACAATTATTTTATTAACATTGACTGCCACTTCATTGTCCATCTAGAGCTGAAAAAAATGGGTTACTGATCTATCAGTGTTTGTGAGGCAACCTGGCATTAATTGTGGGCCAGACAGTTTCATCTAGTTCTGGCCAAAAACAACATCAGTTAGATTTAAAGCCTTAGGGCCAAACTGAAACTCACATTCAGTAACAGAATTTTCGCCATGGTATTTCGACACGTTTAAGAGTTTGTTCAGTTGGCATTGGAAGGGTCTAGTTAGGCCATTTCATAGCTTTTTTCTGACTACATTAATGTGGAGTAATTTATCATAATATATGACAATTGAGCAAGGAATATAAAAAGATAACATTTACAAACTGCTAGCCTCATGTGCAACCATTCTGTTCATCTTTTCATCCTTGCTTATTTCAACCAGTGTTTCATAGACCTCTTCTGTGTCATACTTAAAAGTGGCAACTGCATCAGTCCTACTTTCCCATCTCTTTGTACTCAATGGCTTCAATATTAGGACAGACATACAACCATTCAAGGCTGCCCAGCATCGTGTAGATGTAAGAAAGAAGAAATAAATGTTTCTCACCAAACAATTGAGTGAAACTATGTAGCATCATTCACAACTAGATTTTGTGAATGACTACTGCAGGGAACATAAAATGCCTTAGCATTTGTGTCTAAAATCTGCTTTTGCATTCCTATGTTCTTGCCTTTCATATTAGAACCGTTTTCATAGCCTTTGCTCTTCATCTCTTCCAAATCTCTCTTCAATTCCTCCACCTGTTGTAAGACTACCTCTGTAAGCCCCAAACAAGAGATATCTTTTACAGGTGCACAGCCAGTAAAATGTTCACTACTATTTATACAAGTGTCAATGTCAGTATAATTGACATTAATGAAATGCATTATCATTGTCATTCGCTCAACACCAGAAATATCTGGAGTACAGTCCAAAAGTATACTGCAAGAGGCGACTGTTGGGTGGGTGGAAGTAGAAATGGTTCTGTGTCTGCAGGGTTTCTCCCAGTTTGCTCCTTGCCAGTTTGCCTCAGAAGGATGGTGGTTATGTGTTGTCTCCAGTAGAAAGAAGATTCAGAATTATTTATTTATTCCCACAAGTTACAAGCAGTGTCTTGACTCACTGTTGATATTGGCTGTCAATGCACATTGAGGAATCATGTTGTAAGCAACCTTCAGTCCACTCAAGGTAGCTGACATCATTTCCTTGCCAGCTGCTTGCGGTAGCAGTTGCCACCCATGGTGGCTTCACACTTGCTGTACCATGACACTGAGTCAGAGAGTGAAGGCAGTGAGCCTGTTGCACTTACGCATGCCAATTTGGGAGAATGCACTGTCCCCTCCCACTCACCGCCATTCTTCTACTACTGTTGAATCACGATGATGGTTGTCATGTAGCCATGTAGTATGGTGATCCTGGCCTGCTGATTAGGTAGGCCCTGCCCCATCTGCCAAAGTGCCACAAATGCTGCTGCCCTGACCTGGCATTATAGGGAAGATCCACAGATTCACCCATCTGTAACAGCGACAGGCTGTGGTGTTGAACTCTGCGAGTGGTGATTATGGCAAGATAGCCATCTTTCCCTGTAGCAGCTGTTGCTCAGTAGTGTGCAGGAAAGCTACAAAAGACTGGTGCCAGATGTCACTTTACTGTAATTGAGTGTGAACGTTATGCATGCCTTTGATCCATCTGGCCAACTGCCTTATGAGCTAAAATGCTGGGGTATTTATGGAGTGAAGTAGTCACTAATGTTTACCCGATGCCACATGCCATGACTGTATATATCTCACTGTTACGGAGGTGTCAGTAGTACTCACTCTGCCATGCTTGCTTAACGAGTTTGTTATAGTATAGGATTGGTTCACAAAAGCTCTTGGCACATGTCCTTGCATTAACAGTAGCATTTCTTTCGTCATGTAACGAAGATGATGTGGGCCTGTCTATTTGCCGTGGCTACTGCATTTCTGGTGAGGTCCGCTGTCTGGCTCGCCAGAAGTGCTGACATCATGTTTTTCCCTGACCTACTCTCAGTGGTAAAATGTTATTCTTCATGTCTTCCTCATGTCAACACCGCCGTAATGTAAGTGACAGTTTCACTGGGACTTTGCAAATTGTAGATGCTTGCTGCCTTGTACAAGGTTGGCATGCAACAATACTATAATATTTAGCAGCTTTCATTGAAGACAATATTTTATGTTTAATTTTTTGATGGAGAATGTGAATTATTTCATTTTGTGTGTTTTTCCCAGATAATTACCAGACATATTTTCAGCATGAGTCGCTCTTCTTGTATGTTTACTGAGAAGTGAATCAAATTTTCCAAATAATTTGACCAGCTTTAAGAAATTCTCATTGTCGTGGTTAAACACTTTGTCAAAGCTCCTCTTAAAGGAAGACATTGTATAGCCAAAAGATGAGCATTGCCACAAGGCATTCGATTACATCTTTTCATGCTTCTGGAGAGCTTCACCCCTTCTGGTGTGAATCTAAGTGCACTTAGGACCTAATGTGGTAGCTAACATCTCAGAAATGTGCTGCCAGTTAATGTAGCCACCTGGACTGAGTAATATTTTATTGTTTGAAAAGAGTTTTTAGCAGAAACAAAAAAGTCTGCACCTTTTGAATAAACTAACCATTTTGTCTGAACAGTTTCACCATTGCACAAACTCTGAATGTATAAGAGCCAATCAAAAAGTTTCCGTTCAAAGGCCATGCAGTCCAAAATTGGTTTTTGGGTTGTTTGGGGGGAAGAGACCAAAGAGTGAGTTCATCAGCCTTATCGGATTGGGGAAGGATGGGGAAGGAAGTCGGCCATGCCCTTTCAAAGGAACCATCCCAGCATTTGCCTGGAGCGATTTAGGGAAATCACAGAATACCTAAATCAGGATGGCCGGACATGGGATTGAACCGTCGTCCTCCCAAATGCGAGTCCAGTGTGCTACCACTGCGCTACCTCACCCGGTCCAAAATTGGTATGCCAATGAGTGAGCCTTTAGGTAATCATTCCAACAATGCAACAGACTGAAGATACCCTATAACACTACCCTGCCGTGACACAAACTAATGTTACCCTCTGAGAGAATTTGGAAAGTTTTGACCGCATGTTTGCCTAATGAATGAAAGTATCGGACTGTAATTTTGAATACAGTGCAATCAATAGATAAATTAAAAATGCTTTAACTTTGGGGTTAATGAAAGTAGTGAAATTCATATACGAATGAAAAGTTGAAAGGGTCACCAGCTCAATTAGGCACATTAATTCGAAAATATATGTTTAAGAAAATTGAATATTAGTTGTTGAAGTCTGAGCTGCGTGTAGCAGTAGTTACCAGTTATGCACATACTAATAATCACAGAAAGCAAAATCATACCAAACTCTCACTAATAAGAGCTACACTCAATATTGTTACTTGAATCATTACTGAAATATTCCTGCAAGAAGTGCAGAACTAAAATTGGCCAGGAGGGACTTCTGACTTCACTGACATATAAATACCACAGTTGAAATAAATAATACCACAATCACACTGTTTATACTCCCATTTATAGAAATATATCAGATTTCCTTAGTAGCAATAATATTCCAATTATCTTTTTAATATGAGAAGAATATGGTGGGGACACACAAACTGATATTGTCACTAGTCAAACTCTATGATTATTTCAGCAGCAAAATTCAAATCACCTAAATTAAATTCTTTACTTCACTTGGAATAATGTATGGTTTTACTCTTTTCGAAGCTAATTATTCAACACTGAGCTCAATTAACTTCAAAGCTAAATTAAGTTTCAAATGATTATAACTTATTTGCCCTTTTTCATCTCTTGTGCAGCAGGTATTTTAGACAGCAACATTTACACAGTGTGGCACTGAATTTTTGCACATTTAATACACAGAAATAAATTACTAATTTGTTTGAAACAGGATGCTCGGTTTTCTGAACACTTAGGAGAGGATCCTGCATATGTTCATTATTAGGAAAGAGATACAGTTCTAAACACAAATTTATAGCACTTGGATTATTATTAAATCACTCACACAAATTAACTAGTCCATGCTCTGATACATATCTGTATGCATGAAGTTGGTGGAGCACTGGCGACATAGTGGTGCCAAACAACGTGGCGACTAACTGTACTCACGGCTCTTGATGTTTGAATGCTCTATACAATCTTCTTGGCAACGTATTTTTAACATGTTAGAGCCATTCCTTATTGCCAAGAGTACCATGCAACAGCCAAATCCACATCCAAGACTAAATTCCTTCCAAAATGGCTTCTGATTGCCTTCCTTGGCACCCTCGATGTGTACTGTGCAACAGCTAGCCATTGACCGCATATCGTTCCCACCAAGTAGCCATCCAGTTCAACTGTTAAAACCACCTTTTACACTGCACCAAGCCACTTTTGTTGCGGAGGGACTTTCCTACATCTTTTACATTTTACAAGTGCCCTAAGCATGAACCAGCTTCCAGTATACAATGTTTTTCTTCTAAATATACACACATTATAAAATTTCATTATTTTAAACATTATTTAGCTTTTTCTATACATACATTACAGAACTCAAAATTTCCTGTCACAAAACAATGACCTTAACTAATAAAGAACACATACTCCGTAATCGTAGATACACAGTTACCTAATATGAACCTGCTACTAATCAATATAAGTGTTACAACCCATTTGGTGAAACATTGTGTCCTGCTCTGTGGAGAAGTCTGTAACTGCCTGCTTCACATCCTTGTCTGACAGAAATCATCAAGCCTTCAAGGCCTTTCTCAAGGGATCAAATGTGTGATAATCGTAAGGAGAGAGTTCAAGACTAGAGGGCAGGTGCTCGAGTGTCTTCCACTTGAGTTGGTGCAACCTTTGTGTTATGACACTTGTGATATGGGGCATGTGTTATCGTGAAGCTAAACAGCACCTTCTGTTGCAGGTGGTGGTTTTCAACAGACATGATGCCACATACACGTTCTTCATTCTCTGATGGGTATCCACTAGTGTTTGTATTTCGACGGCCAAGAAAACAATAACAACATGTTGGCCCTTTTTGGATGCATTTGGTAGTAACGTTGCTGTAGTTCATGTTTCTGCATTTACTGCAGCAACGTTGGAAAGATATGAACACCACACTAATCCCTCGCCTGCATAACTGTATTTACATACCCAAATCGGAGTTATATTGCATTGCATATATGCTGCAGCATTGCTCTCGAACAGAAATATGTTGCTGGCCCCATACAATTTCTAGAAGTATAGCAATGATTAGAATCATCTTAGGACAACTGCCAAATTCAGTTATTTGTTCTGGAGAGCCTTTTTTGACTACACTTGTCCTAACATAATCATTTATTGTGTCGGGCAATTTTGTATGATCTGAATGTGCTGGAATTAATATTTATTTATTTCTCATAATTTTTTTTCACTTTTGTAGGTATTTTCAAGCTCACATAGGTACATTTCAAGTACTGTGTAGATGCTTGGTATAAATTGAGCTGGCAACAGTGTCACTAGCAAGATTTGCTATTTTAAAAGAGGTACCCAAGGTGACCAACTCCCACACTCCATTTGTCATCTGTTTCACAGTAACACAGATAATTTTCGGTAAGACACTAGATTTTATGAATAATTTGTTTCAGATTACCCTGGCACACCTCCCTCCTTGATTCAAATTATCACTGCTGCCCATGCCTACTTTAAATTCCCCTTTACATTGCCAAGAACGTCCATGTTCTGGAAGAGCACCTCAGCATCAAATGTAAATGGGAGTTCCAGGCTGAATACATACAAATGAAGTGACTTAATTTCAGAGACTGTACTGGTAGCATATAGATATGATTTTATATATATGGATCGAAGTGCTGAGTGAAAATTTATACCAGGGCCAGGAAATGAACCCAGGTCTCGTGCTTGCTGGGCAGGTGCATCAGCCACTAAGCCAACTTGGCACAGTGGTTCACACAACTTCACAGATTAACCCTGGCATGCCTCCCTCCTTCATCCAAATTCTGACTGCCACCCCAGTCTACCTTAAATTCACCCTTATACAGGCACGATGGGGAAACTTAAAGTAGACTGAGGTGGCAGGGAGAATTTGGATTGAGGTAGGGGGCATGCCAGGACAATCCATGGCAGTTGTGTGAACAGCAGGGCCAAACTGGCTTAGTGGTTATTGCAACTGCCTAGTAAGCAGAAGATCTGGATTAAGTTCCTGGCCTTCCTACAAATTTTCACTCCCCACTTCAGTCCATAATAAAAGCATATCTGTATCAACCCAGCAATGTCTGTGAAATTGTGTCATTTCATTTGTAATTTGTATTTTCAACTTATTCTCACTTTTCTCCATTTCTGCAAAACTTTTGTCTTGTTTAATTCATCGAGCGGGTCTCCCGCATTGTCCCCTACGCTCCTCAGAGTATGGGACATCATCATCATCATCATCATCATCATCATCATCATTTGGAACCATATTAAAATTTGAGATTATGCCACCCCAAAAAATCTGCTGCCCTGGGTGACGCATGGTCGCTTTCCCCTAGAGAAGGCCCTGATCTTCGGTCATTATCATCCTGTACTCTTGTATCATACTGCAAAAAAACGTTTTGATTTTTAACAACAATTTTCAACAATCACATTCAGACATAACCTGAATGTCAAGTCTTATGTAAGTTATAATTATAGTTTTGTTTTGTTTCTGAATAATTGTTGGCAATTGAAAACCATCAGATCAAACTAATATTTTTTCTCCTCAAAATTCTAGCCCGGGAATTGTCTGTGGTATATAATAAATTTTGTAATGTGTATCTTATTTGTGATGGTGTTGCTAGTGTAAACCCTCCTTACTCCCTAAAGTTCATTCTTTGTATGAACAAAAGAATTGACTTAAAATGTGAAATAAGAATTTGGGTTGTATGGCGTTTCTTGTGTAATTTGATTACATCTCAAGATTCCAAATTCTTTATTTTTAGTGGAAACAAATTGGTATTGTCATAGTTGGTCATTAAAAGAATAGAAAAGTGAATATTGTGCTAAGCAAAATGGGTCTAAATACAGTCATAGTAGATATGTAGAACTTCTAAAATCAGATGTAATTCCTTCATTTGTTGTGTTCTGCAAATTCCTTTAGAAGGAGAAAAACGGGGTACGTAACAGGTCAAGGTTTTCATTTTCTTGACAACCTTGCTGAAAGGTTTCAAAACTCTCAGTATTTCCATTGTTTTTTAGGAAGTAGTGTGTAATGTTGTGACAGTTGTATTTATTGAACAATTGAAATTACAGTGAATGAGACAGTAAGGAAAAGCAGTGAATAAACCTAGGCAATAATATGAGTCAAAATTTGTCAGAAAGGCAAACTAGTACCAGAAAATGCTTTAGATGACTAGTTCATACACAAAGATACAATCATTCTAATGCAGCAGAGATTGGACAATACCCTCTGCTCACATGGCCAGGTCTTTTTATCACTTCAGTTCATCAAGCAACAGACCATGTGGTAGCGATCAAAGCTAGATGAAATGCTAGCTGTTGCATAACAAAAATAATGCCACCTGGTACTGGACAGGTGCCCTTGAGATGAGGCATAGCAGCTTTCAACTCTTCTGTAGTACTGATTGTGTGTATATTTTACATGAACACAGGTGAAAAATTAAAAATAATATCAGCAGATATTGTGCATCTCATGTCCACTATCTGACCAAAAGTATAATGGCATTCCTATGTAGTGCGAAATTGACCACTAGATGTCATGAGATGCAGGCCAGCCAGTATAAGAGGAGGTGGGGAATATAGTGTTGTCAGCGAAGAGACAGTAACAGCAGAATTGATCAGTCAGGAGAGCCCAGTTGTAACATTTGCCAGCTTTATTTATTCGTCGACAGTCCATGGTGTTGATGTACTGCATTGTTATACTGGCTGAAAAATGTGGGGTGGAAGCTCAACACAGACTACTGTAAATGATGTAGCCAACAGTTGTGTTTCACAGTTCTTTACTTTCACTGTGCACAACCCCCAATATTACACAGTTATATGGCCAGGTAGGTTAGAAAATTTAAAAAGAGAAATGGATAGGTTAAAGTTAGATATAGTGGGAATTAATGAAATTCGGTGGCAGGAGGAACAAGATTTCTGGTCAGGTGAATACAGGATTATAAATACAAAATCAAATAGGGGTAATGCAAGAGTAGGTTTAATAATGAATAAGAAACTAGGAATGCGGGTAAGCTACTACAAACAGCATAGTGAATGCACTATTGTGGCCAAGATAGATACGAAGCCCACACCTACGGCAGTAGTACAAGTTTATATGCCAACTAGCTCTGCAGATGACAAAGAGATTGATGAAATGTGTGATGAGATAAAAGAAATTGTTCAGATAGTGAAGGGAGACGAAAATTTAATAGTCGTGGGTGACTGGAACTAGATAGTAGGAAAAGGAAGAGAAAGAAACGTAGTAGGTGAATATGGAATAGGAGTAAGGAATGAAAGAGGAATCCGCTTGGTAGAATTTTGCACAGAGCATAACTTAATCATAGCTAACACTTGGTTCAAGAATCATGAAAAAAGGTTGTATACATGGAAGAGGCCTGGAGATACTGCAAGGTCTCAGATAGATTATATAATGGTAAGACAGAGATTCAGGAATGAGGTTTTAAATTGTAAGATGTTTCCAGGGGCAGATGTGGACTCCGACCACAATCTATTGGTTACGAACTGTAGCTTACAACTGAAGAATCTGCAAAAAGGTGGGAATTTGAGGAGATGGGACCTGGATAAACTGACTAAACCAGAGGTTGTACAGAGTTTCAGGGAGAGCATAAGGGAACAATTGACAGGAATGGGGGAAAGAAATACAGTAGAAGAAGAATGGGTAGCTTTGAGGGATGAAGTAGTGAAGGCAGCAGAGGATCAAGTAGGTAAACAGATGAGGGCTGGTAGAACTCCTTGGGTAACAGAAGAGAGATTGAATTTAATTGATGAAAGGATAAAATACAAAAATGCATTAAATGAAGCAGGCAAAAAGGAATACAAACATCTCAAAAATGAGGTCAACAGGAAGTGAAAGTTGCTAAGCAGGGATGGCTAGAGGACATTTGTAAGGATGCAGAGGTGCATATCACTAGGGGTAAGATAGATACTGCCTACAGGAAAATTAAAGAGACCTTTGGAGAAAAAGAGAACCACTTGCATGAATATCAAGAGCTCAGATGGAAACACAGTTCTAAGCAAAGAAGAGAAAGCAGAAAGGTGGAAGGAGTATATAGAGGGTCTATACAAGGGCGATGTTCATGAGGACAATATTATGGAAATGGCAGAGGGTGCAGAAGAAGATGAAATGGGAGATATGATACTGCATGAAGAGTTTGACAGAGCACTGAAAGACCTAAGTTGAAACAAGGTACTGGGAGTAGACAATATTCCATTAGAACTACTGACAGCCTTGGGAGAGCCAGGCCTAACAAAACTCTACCATCTAGTGAGCAAGATGTATGAGGCAGGCGAAACACCCTCAGACTTCAAGAAGAATATAATAATTCCAATCCCAAAGAAAGCAGGTGTTGACAGATGTGAAAATTACCAAACTATCAGTTTAATAAGCCACGGCTGCAAAATACTAACACGAATTCTTTACAGACGAATGGAAAAACTGGTAGAAGCCGACTCGGGGAGGATCAATTAGGATTCCGTAGAAATGTTGGAATACATGAGGCAATACTGCCCCTACGACTTATCTTAGAAAATAGATTAGGGAAAGGCAAACCTACGTTTCTAGCATTTGTAGACATTTTGACAATGTTGACTGGAATACTCTATCTCAAATTCTGAAGATGGCGGGGGTAAAATACAGGGAGCGAAAGGCTATTTACAATTTGTACAGAAACCAGATGGCAGTTATAAGAGTCGAGGGGCATGAAAGGGAAGCAGTGGTTGGGAAGGGAGTAAGACAGGGTTGTAGCCTATCCCCGAAGTTATTCAATCTGTATTTTGAGCAAGTAGTAAAGGAAACAAAAGAAAAATTCGGAGTAGGAATTAAAATCCATGGAGAAGAAATAAAAACTTTGAGGTTCGCCGATGACACTGTAATCTGTCAGAGACAGCAAAGTACCTGGAAGAGCACCTGAACGGAATGGACAATGTCTTGAAAGGAGGATATAAGATGAACATCAATAACATCAAAATGAGGATAATGGAATGTAGTCGAATTAAATCGGGTGATGCTGAGGGAATTAGACTAGGAAATGAGACACAGCATAGTAAATGAGTTGCTATTTGGGAAGCAAAATAACTGATGATGGTCGAAGTAGAGAGGATATAAAATGTAGACTTGCAATGGCAAGGAAAGCGTTTTTGAAGAAGAGAAATTTGTTGACATCTGGTATAGATTTCATTGTCAGGAAGTCGTTTCTGAAAGTATTTGTATGGAGTGTAGCCATGTATGGAAGTAAAATGTGGACGATAAATAGTTTAGGCAAGAAGAGAATAGAAGCTTTCAAAATGTGGTGCTACAGAAGAATTCTGAAAATTAGATGGGTAGATCATATAACTAATGAAGAGGTATTGAATAGAATTGAAGAGAAGAGTAATTTGTGGCACAACTTGACTAGAAGAAGGTATAGGATGGTAGGACATATTCTGAGGCATCAAGGGATCACCAATTTAGTATTGGAGGGCAGCGTGGAGGATACAAATCATAGAGGGAGACCAAGAAATGAACACACTAAACAGATTCAGAAGGATGTAGGTTGCAGTAGGTACTGGGAGATGAAGAAGCTTGCACAGGATAGAGTAGCATGGAGAGCTGCATCAAACCAGTCTCTGGACTGAAGACCACAACAACAACATGGCCAGTTCACTATTGGTTAACTGTCGATAAGCCTCATTAATAGTTTGCAGGCAAACATAAGCATACTGCTACAATAGTTTGCTGTTGAACATCTATGAGTAGTAAATACCTAACCACGCAGTACTTTCAGCCGTGGACTGATGGTCTCAGGACCAAAAATAGGGCCTTTATATCCTCACAATAATAGGTACTGAAACTATACACTGTTTGATGTTTAATTTACAGAAATTACAATTAAAACATTACTCATTCAATTAACTGAATATCTCGAAAGAATTCCTCCTTTTGAACAGTTTCTTCTACCACAAAGGCTAGGCCGAATTATTTGTTTAAATAATGAAATTAACAGATATAGTTATACAAACAATGGTTTTGACAAATCTGGTAATTATTTTGGAACTGAATATGGCTGGGTTTGCTAACATGTTTTCAAATAGTGCGAAATAAATAAAGAATCCTAATAGTACTTCTTCCAAATATTTATAATTAGTATAGAATTTACAATTGTTTATAAGTCAACAATAGAATCTAAGTCACGAAACAATTACTGATTTCTCCATATAACAAAATATATTAACTAGGAATAGTCAAAATAAATTAGGAAATTGATTACATACACAAAACTAAGCACAAAATTAGATCTGTTGCTATATTATTTCAGACTGAGGGCCAACCTCTCTTTTATGGAAATGCAAATTATACTCAAGTATGTTAATGGTAATTACTCAAAATTGAAAATAAAATTAATTTAAAGAGGCAGATGGCAAAACAAGAGAGTAGGTAAAGAGATCCCTGCTTGCTTCATCACACAGTGACTTCAAATTTGCCACCTAAGTATCAAAATCATCAGTGAACCCAGTGTA
Source organism: Schistocerca cancellata (assembly GCF_023864275.1). Lineage (NCBI taxonomy): Eukaryota > Metazoa > Arthropoda > Insecta > Orthoptera > Acrididae > Schistocerca > Schistocerca cancellata. The sequence goes on from NC_064626.1 coordinate 179,287,564, forward strand.
TTGGAATGAGTTGGAATCTTGACTTCACGCCCTCCTCTGTGGTTTCATCTCTTGAGGAAGAATGGCCTGTCATTTCTCCACTCTTCAAACACTTCCCAAAACAATTGTTGGTGGTGTGACTGTGAAATGGAAATGAAAATAACAACTACAGCTAAACCAGACCTGCTGCAAGCAGTCCAGCTAGTATAATGACCATGCATAGAGAGTTAAAAAGTATGAGGTACAATGACTGGGCAGCTCCTCATAAACTAAACATTTTGGTAGTCAGTCTTAAGTGACACTTCAGGTGCTGCAAAAAGCAATGCCACTGGGCAGTGGATGGCTGTAAATGACTGATCTGTAGTGTTTAATTATCCTATACCCTGTTGCAAACTGAGGGAAGGCTTTCGATTTTGTGAATGCGCAGACAACATTACTTGCCATCATGTGTAGTGCCAGCAGTGAAGTATGGAGGTGGTGTTACAGTATGGGAGTGTTTTTTGTGGTTAGGATGTGGTCCCTTTATTGTGCTTAAGAAAAAGCCGAATGTGAATGGATATGAACACGTTTTACAGCATTGTTTGCAGTAGAGGAACAGTTTAGAAACTGCGATTGTTTGTATTAACATGACAATGTATACTGTCATAAACCAGCATATGTGAGGCAATGGGTTGTGGGCAATGACATTCCCGAAATGAACTGGCTGACCCAGAGTCGACCTGAACCCAGTGTATTGGAATGAGTTGGAATCTTGACTTCACTACACACCCTCCTCTGTGGTTTCATCTCTTGAGGAAGAATGGCCTGTCATTTCTCCACAAACATTCAAATACTTCATTGAAAACTATCCTCATATACAAGAACTCAAGAGCTTCGCCATTTTCAGCAGTCTTCATTGGCTTCTAAAAGATATCTGACTCTGTAGAAGAATTCTGCATGTGTTCAGTGGTCTCTCACATGTGCAGAGCTCTTATCACCTGGCTGCACACTTCCCCTACTGCAACACCATGCTGTCCGAGTCGTGGAGGGGGAAGGGTGGGAAATCGCAAACACGGCAATTTACATCGCAATGCAGCCGCACGCAGAACACTGATGACTTGCATGCAGCTTTCTTTCATATTTCTCACCAGCATATATCAGAAACAAAACAAATTTTCAGTATTACATAATTATTTTTGGTGCACTGAATATAATAACATTTGTGTCTGGTACAGACTGTTTGGCATGTGGCCAGATCAAAATCCTTTCACGCACATGCATTGCTCTAAATACTATCATGTTTGCAACCTCATTATGGACAGATGGAAACTTTCTGAGGAAAGTTTAGTTGAACTCCTGGACAATTTTAACTAAAAGGCTTTGTTTTTTAAACAGAATTAAATAGCAGATTGACTAGTTCCATCTGCACATGCAGAAGGATGCTTTAAACTAAGTTGGCAAATAGTCTCTAAAACAGCTTGAAACAGGTCCTCAAAATGTTTAGGAAACTATCGTAATTCTTTCAGTGCTGCAATGAATTCCTCAAAATTCTAATTTTCTTCAATGCAAGTGATCTTAGGGGAATGTACAGTGCTTCTGTCAGAAACTGTCCCTTTCACAATGCAATTTTCTTTTACAATGCTTCCCCATCCAATCAGAAATAAGTTGTTTCTCACAATGCAATGTCTTACTGTCAGCAGCGTGCAATCAAGTCCACTTGAAGTGTGAATTCTGAAATCCATTCCGGATATTCTAATTCTCGTTTTTGCTTTCCTTTTACCTTCAGAAATTCAACTGTAGCAAGTTTTAAATAAAAAATCATTCCATGCATGCCCCTTGACTTAACCAACGAATTTTACTTTTTTACAATTCCATTAAAACCTGTTGCAACTGACAATGAAATAATGTGTGCGATTGTGGAAAATTTAGTGTTCGTACCACCATATGCTTCATGCATGCAAATTTAGTGGGATGTGCTCCTTGAGGTTGATAACAATCAATCCAGTTCAAATCCTGTCTTGATAGTTGTATTTTTTTCTATTTCATCACTGTTATTTGTGACACTCCACAGCAAATTTGAGGTACCTGCTGAATATGCAACTGCATAATAGCTATTGAGAATTCTCATCCTCCTCCATTGTGATTTCAATTTACTTTTAAAGATTTAAGACAGTAGCTCACTGGCATTTTTGGTGCAAACACCCACTGGACCTGTGAATTTCTTATATAACAGAAACAGATAGTGAAAGATAAACATCACTGACAATAGAATTTGCCACACTGCTAAATGAAATGTCATGCAGTACCAAATGTTTCCGAGAATGAACGAGGAAAGCTGAGTCCTAAAGAGACAGTGATTCTCAGATGGCATATATGCAGTACATTGTACAGGCATATGCAGTATTGCTCACTGTGATGGACCTTGCTGCAGACAGATACTCTCTTGCCCAGAAACTAATCAAACTGGGCCCAGACATGATGTTGAAACTTGTGAAAGTGATGCTTACCAGCATAACATCCAAAGTATAATTCAGAGGAGAACTGTGAAGGAACACTGAGGTAAGGAGACGACCTATCTCCATTTCTCTTCGACCTCACACTTTGTATCCAGCTTAGAGGATGCTACTTGGCCACTCTTCTCTCTCAGCTCTATAAAAGCTAGAGCTTGGTTGAAGATCAACAAGACAGAGTACATAACAAAACTCAGAGATACACCCAACATGACTCCATTGGGTAACTGGTTAATGAAGAACAGTAACTCCATCAGATACCTGAGAGAATGGAAAACCGCCTTTAAAATCATGAAGACTTCGACCATGAACAATAGATGGACCAAGTTGGAGAAAGCCTACCACCTCCATAAGAACATTCACACTTCTGGATCACTTTCCCTCAACCTAAAACTCTAGCACTATTGCTCTGTAGGGTGACCTTCAGTCCAGTATGCCTCAGAGCGCCCAAACGTGAAAGGAAAAGGGCAGTTCGCGTAACTGTAACTTAATGAAAAAAGTAAAAGAAGATGATGTATACAGAATCGGACACAACAAAGAATACTGTCAATATCTACAGTGTGTTACAATAGCAATGAGAAAGAAGTAGTTATATAATGAGGATGGACAATTGGAGACTCATGTCAAGACTCCTCAGCATTGTCTGTAGAATGAAGATGATTAATACCAAGTTGGTAAGACTAGCTAGGAAAGACCGTGAGCGATGAGCAATGAGCGATGAGCAATTAACATCTACTACATTCACAACAGAGATCAGTACTGAATACTCATCAGGTTCTCTCCAGTTACTAACAAGAGTAAAAGTACATCAAAGAACTGTAGTGAAATGGCCCCAGAAACAGAAAACCACACACATCCCCGGGGTGTGAGAGTACTGGACTAAGAGGAAATTTCACCAGAATTAAGAACTATATTGTCTACTGTAAGCCTAAACAGAATATAATGTGAAATTTTAGTATAGCTACTGATAGTTGCTGGCAGCAACTGAAATCTCTTTTTCAATTATTTTGAACCAGACAATAAAGTAATGTTTAAACAGTAATCATTCATGGTGTACTACCCATCAACATAATGTTGTGCAGTGTGTCCACAAAAGAATGTCTCAGTTATAAATTTTAATAGTATCAACTGTAGGCATTGTAGACTTAAGAAACCTTTCACTCACTTTCACATGAACTACGCGAAAACAGTTGGGAAACATAAAAAGAGAGAGAGAGAAACAAACACTGGATTTCTCACTTAAAAATACACTTTTTTCCATGTGAAAATGCACTATACCTCAGGTGAAAGTACATCTTTTCAATGTTATGTGACAATATGCATTCACTTTGAGCTGTAAAATTGTCCAATCCTTATAAAGGTAAAGATTTTATATATCACCGTGGAACTTCCCGTCTCTTTAGAAAATGAAACCAATAAAAAACAATGTGTCTTGGAAAGATATTTCATTTGTGGCAACATGTACACTGCATATTTTTGCATTATGAAAGTGTAAACACGAGTTATATGAAATAGAACATGATAGCTTCTGAAGCACTGAAATCGAGATTGTGCTGCGCGATACACTTTTTTCAGCCAATCATAGCTTATGACACACCATCTCGCCAGACAGTGACAGTAAATATTCAGAGCAAACCACCAGCCAATAGCAGCATCACTGTTAGGTAGTGCAAACACATAAGTAGGGAAAGTTAATGGGTTAAGTTAATATACACACAGATCTTCAAGCAAACCTAGTAATATGTTGACATGTTCAATAATTGGATCTTCTATCAGTTTCCTGTATTCTCGCATGATATTTTGATGCCGTGACCATGTGTCTTGTTAAGATGCTCCCTGAGACTGGTCCTTGGAAGAATCATGTCCAGTATTTATGACTGAATGGTACTTAGTCACTCCAGTTGCAGTCCGTGCCATGTTGGGCACTCAGGTCCAGAGTTTGCACCTGCCAGGGCAGCTATAATTGTCCTCTCTTGCCACTGGTGCTCCAACCGCTATCTGCACCTGGTTTGGCCATCCTCTGGTGTTGTGCCCATTGTCTGATGCTCTGTTTTGCATCTGCATTGCACCACACCAGGCATTCCAACTGCTGCTGCTTTGGTAGTCCTTTGGTTGTCTTGGGAATTGTATGTGAAGTCCCCATTTGTTGGGCCTGCTTCTAGTTTCGTATTTTTCATCATGCACTCCAGGCATTCCGTCTCCTCAATGTGAAGTCAGGTGTTCAGTCCTATGCCCACTATCGTTAGGCTTGTCTAGTGACGTGTCACCTCCAGTCTGTAGTGTCCGGTGCAGTGTCCAAGGGCTGCTTCCTTAGTCTCCATTCCCATTTACATTTCTCACAGAATCTCAACAATGTCTGTTGTGTTTTCAGAAGCTCGAGTGCTGGATTTCTGGTGGTGCTGAACTGGTACCCAGTGCCACAATTAATGAGATTCTGTGACCTTGATCTCAGTGGGTTCTTTATGATACTGTCTCTGTACCTCGGGGTCTGTGACACAATCTTTGTGTCATTGTAGTTCATCCAGAGACCGGGATATAGACAATGATCCACTATTGCTAATTTGGTTGCCTGTCTAAATCTGGTAGGCTTCTGGTGTTCTTTACATCTGATGTCCAGCATCCTGGAGGTCTGGCTGATGTATGGCATCTCACACTGGCATGGGATGTTGTAAATACCTGTCTTCCATAGCCCTTGATCATCCTTTACATTCCCCAGCAGTAAACCCATTTTAGTTGATGGGAAAAATATGCATTTGCTGCTATTTTTCAAGAGCATTCTGCTGATTATGTCAGAGATCTCCATTTCTTCTTGTTCCTCTTGTGAACCCTCTGGTGGAGTGGCAAGGTCAAGGGCCTTCTGAATATCTCTGGAAGAAATCCATTTTTGCAGAAAACTAATTGTAAGTGTTCTGTTTCCACCACCAGAACATCGGAGTCTGAAAGGGTCTGTGCCCTCTGGACTAGAGTTTTGAGCACTCCCATCTTCTGTCCCGGATGGTGGCAACTATTGGCTTGTAGATGTAAGTCGGTGTAAGTAGGTTTGCAGTATGTACTATGCCCAAAGGTGCCATCTGCCTTCCTCTTTAACTATTACTTGCAGGAATTCTGTCCTTCTCCAGTTCCATGGTGAATTTTATATTAGGTGGCATGAATTTATATTTTCCAGGAAATCATCGAACCTCTCCCTGCCATCGAGCCAGAAGGCAAAGGTGTCATCCACATACCTAAAAAAGCATTTGGGTTGATACGTGGCTGATGTAGGGGCCTCGTCTTCAAAGCTTTCCATAAGTAGGCTGCCACTACTTGTGACTCTGGGTTGCCTATCACCATCCCTTCTGTTTGCTTGTAAATTTGTCCCACATATAGGAAGTACATTGAGGTCAATATGTGCCTGAAAAAGTCTAGGAGTGCCCCATTGAACTTTTCACCAATAAGATCCAGTGGAACCCAGGTAAACAGGGACACAATGTCAAAACTGACTGTAATGTTAGACTCTATGATGTGTAGCTGCCTAGGACTTTATAAGAAGTCCTCTGAGTTCGAAATGCGTTTCATGCATTCATCCACATGTGGTGAAAGCATCTTCTTCAGGTATGTAGCTATCGGGAGCCACACCAATGTTGCTGACAATAGGTCGCAGAGGTACCCTGTCCTTGTGAACTTTTGGCAGTCTGTACAATCTGGGTGCCATTGGCACTTTTGACCATAGCTTCTTTACAACTTTTTCAGAAAAGCCTGTCTCCAGCAGAAGAGTCTTGGTCTTTTTGTCCGATTTGTTCATGGGGTTGCTCCCTACTGGTCCATAAGTCAGATCCTCCAGAAGTTGCCACATCTTCGTGTTATTGCCTGCCTTCTGTAGGATTACTATGGAGTTCCTCTTGTCTGCTGGGATCATCACAATGCTGTCATCCTCGTGGAGTTGGCTAAGCACCAGCCTTTCATCACTTGAGAAGTTGGATTTGGTGAGCACCCCGAGGTCTCTTGTTGTACCTCTTTGGCCACACAAGTATGAGGTGCATTCAAGTTCTAAGGCCTCCGATTTTTTTTTTTTCTCCGGACTGGAAAGAGATAGAAACATGTGCATTGTTTTAAAATGAGGCCGTGTTCATTGTCAATATGTCCCAGAGATGGCAGCACCGTACGGCAGATGGAATTTTACCACCAGCGGCGAGAATGAGAACTGTTTTAAATACTTAAAATGGCGACGTTTTCCTTACTTGAACAGTGTGCAATCATTCGTTTTCTGAATTTGCGTGGTGTGAAACCAATTGAAATTCATCGACACTTGAAGGAGACATGTGGTGATGTTATGGATGTGTCGAAAGTGCGTTCGTGGGTGCGACAGTTTAATGAAGGCAGAACATCGTGTGACAACAAATCGAAACAATCTCGGGCTCGCACAAGCCGGTCTGACGACATGATCGAGAAAGTGGAGAGAATTGTTTTGGGGGATTGCAAAATGACTGTTGAACAGATCGCCTCCAGAGTTGGCATTTCTGTGGGTTCTGTGCACACAATCCTGCATGACGACCTGAAATTGCGAAAAGTGTCATCCAGGTGGGTGCCACGAATGCTGACAGATGACCACACGGCTGCCCGTGTGGCACGTTGCCAAGCAATGTTGACGCACAACGACAGCATGAATGGGACTTTCTTTTCGTCAGTTGTGACAATCGATGAGACGTGGATGCCATTTTTCAATCCAGAAACAAAGCGTGTCCATGTTCTGGGACAGCGAGGGCGTAATCCTTACCCATTGCGTTCCAAAGGGCACTACGGTACCAGGTGCATCCTACGAAAATGTTTTTAAGAACAAATTCCTTCCTGCACTGCAATTAAAACGTCTGGGAAGGGCTGCACGTGTGCTGTTTCACCAAGACAACGCACCCGCACATCGAGCTAACGTTACGCAACAGTTTCTTCGTGATAACAACTTTGAAGTGATTCCTCATGCTCCCTACTCACCTGACCTGGCTCCTAGTGACCTTTGGCTTTTTCCAACAATGAAAGACACTCTCCGTGGCCACACATTCACCAGTCGTGCTGCTATTGCCTCAGCAATTTTCCAGTGGTCAAAACAGACTCCTAAAGAAGCCTTCGCCGCTGCCATGGAATCATGACGTCAGCGTTGTGAAAAATGTGTACGTCTACAGGGCGATTACGTCGAGAAGTAACGCCAGTTTCATCGATTTTGGGTGAGTAGTTAATTAGAAAAAAAATCAGAGGCCTTAGAACTTGAATGCACCTCGTAGGAAGTGTGTTGGCCACGTGCTCGACACCACTGATGAAGGTGTCATTGTGAGGTTGAGACCCTTGTGGAGCACTTTTAAGGTGGTCTTGTTGAATTGCTTGCAACTCAGGTTGACCACTTTGCAAGTCTCCCTCAGTCTGCTGCGTGTTTTTGTTGGGGACATTAAACCTACCTAATTAGCAGGACGTTGATTTCTTCCTGGTGCATTCTGCTAGAGACCATGAGGCACCATCAACCCAGTCTTAGAATTGACTGGTTAAATGCTATAGAAAAGATCAGAGGGGCTCACCTAGATTTGTTTAGGTACATATTGACGTTGGCATACTTCCTATATGGGGGTCAATTTTACGAGCAAACAGAAGGGTAGTGATGGGCAGTCCAATATCACCAGTGGCGGCCAACCTATTTATGGAAAAATTTAAAAATGTGGCACTTACATCAGCCACATATCAATCCAAATGCCTAGTTAGATATGATAGCCCAACAGCAGGGATAAATTCGACGATTTCCTGGAATATCTGAAGCCATGCCACCATAATAAAAAATTCACCATGGAACTGGAGAAGGACGGAGTGCTCCCATTCCTGGATTTACTACTCAAGAGGAAGGCAGATGACAACTGTGGACATGGTGTGTACTGCCAACCTACTCACACCAACTTATATGTACAAGCCAATAGTTGCCACCATACGGCACAGAAGATCAGAGTGCTCAAAACTCTTGTCTATAAGGCACAGATCCTTTCATCCCAACAGTCTGTTGGAAGAAATAGAACACACAATCAGTGTTTTGCAAAAATGGGTACTCTTCCAGAGATATTCAGAAGGCACTTCACCTTGCCACTCCACCAGAGAATCCAAAAGAAGAATAAGAAGAAGCAAAGACGGTGGCATATCTGCCATGTTGGACTCAACTCTGCCAAAATCAGCAGAATTCTCTAGAAACACAACATCAAAAGCATATTTCTGCAGCCCATTAAAATTGGTGCACTGCTAGGGAATGTAAACGATGACCTGGGGCTATAGAAGCTAGGTATTTACAACATACCATGCCAATACGGAATGTCAGACATTGGCCAGACTGTCAGGGCAGTGGACATCAGGTCTGAAGAACACCAAAGGCATATCAGACTCATGCAGACAACCAAATTAACAATAGTGGAGCACTGTCTAGAACTCGGTCACTTGATGAACTACAGTGATAGCGAGATTGTGTCACTGATCCCGAGATATGCATTGTGATCAAGGTCACAGAGAATCTCATAAACTGTGACACTGGATACCAGCTCAGCACTGCCTGGAATCCAGCAAACAAGCTTCTGTAAACAGAACAGAGACAACATCAAGACTCTGTGACCTATAGGAATGGTAGTGAGGGAACCTACAAAACAGTCTTTTGGAGAGAGCACCAGAGGTGACATGTTACTAGACATACACCACAGTTGTGGACATAGAACAAAATACCTAACCATTCGCATGGTGGAGACAGAACACCTGGAGCATGCAGTGGAAGTACTATACCAGACGCCTGATCCAGCAAGTAGGGACTTCTCACGCAACACCCAAGATAATTGGAGGATGGCCAAGGCAGCAGCAGTAGGTGGACAGAATGCCTAGCATGGCATGGTGCGGATGTGAAACAGAGAACTGGACAATGAGCATCACACCAGGACGACCATGCTGGGTGGGGTTGGCGATCTGGACACAAGTGGCATGAGAGAACACCTAGAGCCACCCCTGGCGGTCATGGATCACAGACGGAGCTTTTGACACTGTGCAGACCAAAAATGGAATATCAGACATTGGGCCCACACCAGAGGACAACGAAGCTGGGTGTGGATGGCGGTCGGAGCACCGGCAGCAAGAGAGGACAACTAGAGCCGCAGGCATGGACTGCGGACGAAGTGCTGACGCTGTGTGGTCCAAAACCGGAGCACCTAGCACCATCCAGGCATAAATACTCAACCCAATACACTCAAGGACCAGTCACAGAGCACCTGAAGAAGGCAGTGAGTCACACCATCGAAATATCGTGAAAGTTCGACACAAGCAACTGGCAGAAGACCCGATTGTTCAACAAGTCAGTACACATACAGTATAGCTACATAAAAAGCTAAGCTTTCACATATAAAATTGGTCATTAATAATTTTTTGCTGTTGTTTGCTGATGGTATGGTTAGGCAGGATTATAAGTGCATAGCTTAAATTGCAACATCTGATTTTGTCTGACAAGCGCAATTTTAAATTTCACTGCTGTTCACCGTACATTTCCTGGGTTACCTGGCGGTATATACTCATATGTTCCACCGAGCATTTCCACTTTACCATAGAAAAGACAGTTACGCATGAAATTGCTCAAGAACTCACTCCACACCATTTTTTAAGGATACTTATACTTTTTGCCATTGTTATTGTATAATTTTAATGTATGAAAGAATTAAAATAAATATAAAAAAATAAACTTGAAGCTTGGTCACTTTTAGCATGTGTTGTCCTTTAAGATATATCAAACAATATATCAAACACAAATGTATCAGACCTTAATTTTTCTTAGTGGTGAGTTCTTAAAGTGTTTTAGTTCAGTTAAAGGCACATTTTGTTTAATGTTTAGTTGTGGTTCCCCATGTGGCAAAACATCCACCAATGGTATAGTCATTTCTAATTGACCATATTTGTGTAAACAACAATTCCCAAATAGTAATAGGGATAGAAATCTGGTTGAAACCAGAGGTTAATAGCGATGATATTTTATACTCCAATTGGGATATTTAGTGCAAAGGTGATTGAATGCTGATGGTGAATACTTGCTTATGTCAATAAAAATACGATAATGTGTAGTGAAATTAGTGCAGACTCAGAATGGAAAATAATTTGGGTGAAGATAAGTGTTACAGGTGGATCAAACAAGATCATCAGATGCTTTTATATACCACCTGCCTCCGGAGCAGTCGTGGCGGACAGTTGAGAGGAAACTTGGAGAATATTTTCTGAAAATTTCCTGGCCATGCTGCAGTTATAGATGGAGGTTTTAATTCATGAGCTATAGACTGGGAGACTCAATTGATTAGGAAGGGAAGTAGGGACAGAGAATCATTTGAAATTGTTCCAAGTGCCTTGTCCAAAAGGTTGAACAGCAGATCAGAGAACTAACTCATGAAGATAACATCTGAGACCTACTGGTGATAAACAGACTCAAACTTTATGACTCAGTTAGTGTGCAGAACTATTCTGTTAATAGCTGTAAATAGAAATACAAAGAAAGGCAGGAAGATTGTGTATTAGTGGACAAAGTTCAAGAGTGTCGTGCAACATGCTTGAGACAAGTATGTACCAAGCAGAATGTGAGGGTTGGGAAAGACCCACTGTACTTCAACAACTGTGTTGTTCGGAACTGCTACAAATGCAAAGAGCTTAACTGCATATTTAAACATAGCCAAAGTCTTACAGATAAACAAAAACATAATGAAGCCAAAATCAATGAGGAGAGTTAAGCATGAAGCATTCAACAAAAATGAAAGTAAAACTTTCTGTACCGACCTGACAGAAAATCTTAAGAAGTTTTGGTCTTACGTTAAATCAGTAAACGGATCTAAGCCATCTGTCCAGACACTCTGTGACCACAATAGTACTGAAACAGAGATTGACACGGAAAGTGCCAAAGTACTAAACATCTTTTTTTGAAACTGTTTTGCAAAGGAAGATCACACAGTAATTCCTCCTTTAAATTGTTGCACAAATGACAAAGTGACAGATATCAAAACAAGTGACCAAGGGATAGACAAGCAACTGAAATTACTCAATAGAGGGAAAGTCACTGGTCCTGAAGGGATACCACTACAATTTTTCATAGCATATGCAAAAGAACTTGCAATGTACCATAAGCCTTTTCAAGGAACAAACTGCTCCTGATGGTTAAAAAAAAAAAAAAAAAAAAAAGAAAGAAAGAAAATCACAGGTCATTCTCATTTTCAAGAATGATTGTCGAAAACACACACAAAACTACGGCATATATCTGTGATGTCAGTCAGCTGAAGAATTTCGAAACATGTTTTATGCCTATGCATTATGACGTTTCTGGAGGCCAAAAATCTCCTCTTTAGTAACCAACATGGGTTCCGAAATCAATGATTTTGTGACACTCTGCGCCCTCTTTTCAACCGTGAGACCCAGAAAGCAGTAGATACAAGTGTCCAGGCAGTTGCTGTGTTTCTTGACTTCCAGAAGGTACTTGATGCAGTTCTGCACTGCCAGCTGAAGAACAAAAAAAAAGTATATGGAACAGCAGACCAAGTATGTCATTGAATTGAAGAGTTTTTAGCAAACAGAAGAGAGCATGTTATTCTCAATGAAGATAAGTCTTCAGGCATAAAAGCAACTTCAGACATTCCTCAGGGGAGTGTGATAAGACCACTACTTTTCACAACATTTATAAATGACCTACTGGATATCGTAGGAAATTCCAAGAGACTTTTGGCGGATCTGGCTGTTGTATACAGAAAAGTCATGTGGCTAGCAAAATGGAAGAAGACATGCAGGGGATTGACACTTGGTGCAGGGATTGGCAATTGACACTCAACATAAATGAATGTTACACATTGCGAATGCATAGAAAGAAAGGCCATGTATTGTATGGTTAAAAAATCACAGAACAATCACCGGAAGCAGTTAATTTCATAAAATATCTAGCAGAATATGAACAGAGCAATTTTAAGTGGAATGCCCACGTAAAATTAATCGTGAGTAAGGCAGATGCCAGACTGAGATTCATTGGAAGAATCCTCACGAAATATAGTCCATCAACAAAAGAAATAGCTTACAAAACACTTGTTCAACCAATGCTCAAATGTACTTGTCAGTATGGAATCTCTGCCAGATAGGACTGCTAGAGGAAATAGAGGAGGTCCAAAGAAGAGAAACAGGGTTTGTTACAGGTTCATTTAGTACATGTGAAAGCATCATGGAGATGCTCAGCCAACTCCAGTGGCAGATGCTGCAAGAGAGGTGTTGTGCATCACGATATGGTCTAGTGTTAAAGTTCAGATAGCATGCATTCCTAGAAGAGTCAGCCAATATATTGCTCTCTCCTATGTGTGTCTTGTGAAAAGACCACCAAGAAAAAATTAGAGAGAGATTCGAGCCCACACAAAGGCTTACCAGCAGTCATCAAGCTGGAACAAGAAAGAGGGAAGTTTTTTGTGTTATTTATTTTTTAATGGTTTTTGGACAAATCTATACAAGAAGCCACCAAATATTTTATAGTATTTAAAAGTGTAAGAGCCTGAACCTGTTATAAGGAAACATGTGATACAAGAATCATCACAGCGACAATTACCAATTATGTTCATTTAATCTGAAATTAAGTCACATCTTAAGAAAATTAAAAGACATTCATTAATATAAAAACAGTTAACACAAATCATAATTATTTACTATGTTATAATGTAGAAAAATGCACTTCCTATATTATTATTTGTCCTTCTGCTACAAAATCATACAGGAGTTTGCGGCAACCATTGATCACAAGAAACATTATCTTCAAGTATGACTTGTAGACTGATCAAGGACCATTCGTATGTTTGTATTTGCACAGTTCTCTCCTTGTATGATCATACTTTGTGTATAAGTGCCACAGTTACAATGATCAGTCAGAACATTATGACCAGCAACCTACTATTGATATAAACCCATCCAGGATAGCAACATCACCTGGCAAGAAATGATGCTGGTCAGACACACAAACAGTGCGCGTAGTATCAGTGAGCATGCTGTCCGTGTGTAGAATGGGGAAGGCATGCTATCTATCTGAATTTGACTGAGAGCAGTGTGTGAGGGCCTGGAGCTCGGCACAAGCATTTTGGAAACTGCACGACTTGTCAGGTGCTCCAGGAGTGGTATGGTGAATGTCTTAAACACATGACGAAACCAAGGTGAATCCACATCCAGACATTGTGGGGTGGGGTGGCCACCCCTCATTACAGATGTTGAATGTTGTAGGCTGTGTAGACTGGTAAAACAGGACAGGTGGTGAACTGTGGCGGAACTAACATCAGCCTTTAATGCTGGGCAGAGTACAAGTGCATCTGAACACACAGTGCACTGAACACTCCTAATGATGGGCCTCAGCAGCTGATGTCCTATGCATGTGCCAATGGCAACAGCTGAAGTGGGCACATAACCATTGACACTGACACTGACGCAGTGGCAGATCTTTGCATGGTCTGATGAATCCCGATACTTTCTTCATCATGCCAATAGGAGGGTGCAAATCCATCGTCTTCCATGGGAACAGCTCCTTGGTACCTGTACTGCATGATGCAGACAAGCTGGTTGTGGCTCCATTATGCTCTGGGGAACATTCACGCCAGCATCCATGGATCCAGTGGAGCTTCTGCAAGGCACCATGATGGCCATGAATAATCGTACACTGGTTGCAGACCACGTCCACCTCTTCGTGACGATCATGTTTCCCGGTGGTAGTGATATTTTTCAACAAGATAATGCACCATATCACAAGGCCAGGAAAGCGAAGGAGTGGTTCAAGGAACATAGTGGCAAGTTCCAATTGATGTGCTGGTCTCCCAGCTTGCCAGTTCTGAACCCGATCGAATACATCTGGGTTGTGATTGAATGTGGCATCAGAGCTCATTGTTCCCTGCTGCTCCCCAAAATGTATGGCAATTAGATGACGTGTATACAGATGTGGTGCCCTCTCCCTCCAGTGACCTCATCATGATGCGTTGCCGCTGTTATCCACACCAAAGATGGACATACCATCTATTAGGAATGTGATCATAATATTCTGGCTGATAAATGTATTTAATAAAAGTGTTCTTCAATGTACATTGTGTTGGTGATTGTTATTCCTTCCCTAAACAAGTAAAGGAAGAGAATTACCACAATGGTGACCTCTGACTCATTTTTGCCTTTCCACTCATTACTTCAGTGACTGTATGTTGTGTGCATGCTACAAACAATGAGCCATACACTATACGACACAACAAATCCCATATTCCCTCATCTTGTTTCGCCTGTGATCAGTGAATCTAAAGTGCAGCACCTGGCTCTCATCATTGTTAAGATGGAACAGGAACATTACCTTCCTCACACAACACATATAGCCCCTCTAAACTATCCAGGCCCACAGTGGTGAACCAAGTGCATTGTCTGATGTATTTCCACAAGGTCATGCTGATCTCATCACTCCACATGTTTCACAAAATGACGAGGGCCACCCGTCAGGTAGACCGTTCGCCTGGTGCAAGTCTTTCGATTTGATGCCACTTCGGCAACTTGCGTGTTGATGGGGATAAAATAATGACGATTAGGACAACACAACACCCAGTTCCTGAGCGGAGAAAATCTCTGACCCAGCCGGGAATCGAACCCGGGCCCTTTGGATTGACAGTCTGTCGCACTGACCACTCAGCTACCGGGGGCAGACACTGCATGGATAATATGCAGCACACATCACTGTCAGCAGCCACCAGACTGGAAGTTATTACACTCAACATGTCACAAAAGGTATTGTTCATTGTCTTTTCTCGTATACTACTCATCTCCAGTTATCACCTTTCACAGCCGTAGCTATACCACCCCCAACAATTTACAATGCATCTGCACCACATGGCCTCACTCCAACCCCCCCCCCCCCCACCCCACCCCGACGCATTCGACGACCATGGCCATTGTTGCCACAAAGACAATGGGCACAATCAAGATTTCATTCTCAGTGCTTTGTCTGCCTTGAAGCCTCAGGATGCACTGGTTCAATTTTCTCCGATGTAAAATTTTCTCACCAGCACAGCAGGTTCCCTAAACTCCCCCCCCCCCCCCCCCCCCCAGATTGAAAGACAACTCTCAGACATGCTTCAGTCTGGTTCACAACCTTTTCAACCTGCACAGCATCATGTATGAGGAGTCATGCTTTATCTGCTTGCTTGGTGAGCCATCTACGTGATCACTCAGACTTGATCAGTTATCTCATTCACAGCCCGCCTATTCTCCAGAAGTACTCAGCTACCTTAGAATCAATAATCAAGCATCTGTCACGCCCTCTATCTGAAGCTATTCACCATTTTTTTCCATGAAGACAGCTTGGGTTTGCAGACCACCCCAACTCTGGTGTCAGCTATGGGCATTGGTTGATGAGAAGTTTGTGTTTCACATATTATGGCTCCTCGAGCTATCATATGACCTGCAACTTAGCTCCTTTCTCATGCTTATATTCTGGGTGTCTACACTATTGCCTTGCAGACCAGGCTTATGGAAGACAGTCACCCCCCCCCCCCCCCCCCCCCTCCCTCCAACTCGCCCAGCCGGCAGAGGACATGCGAGAGCAAGCAAGACACTTCAGAGGACACTCAGCCAGCTGATGGCAACCTTCACACACTACTTGCACCTACCATCCAAATGTTATGAAACACTGCTGAGGCCTATCCCAAGCACTTGTCTAACTCATCACGGATTCCAGTAGATGTCGTGAAGGCAGCACGGAGTATCCCCCACCCCATGTATCTCCTTTGTTTTTTCCACCTTACCTTCAGCAATGCTACACAGAACTGGTGACCTCCCTACACATTCCCAAAATCTGCTTGTGGACCAGTTTAGTCACTCTGTTCCATGCCACTTCCACAGAGAACCTTACAAAACAACAGTTGGCAAACACCTGTTCCACTTCTGCCAGCCATCTCTACATGGTGGACCAAATATTGGGCACAAGATCTCTTACTGATAGAGGCATGGAAGCTAGCATCATTCTTATCGCATTAGACCCCACTCGCACATCACCAACCGAGATAACCATATGTGTGGCAAATAGCTCTAGTATCAGTGTCCTCAGTGCTGCAGAGCTACAGCTTGAGCTTCACCTCGGTCCCCATTTTTGTTTCCTACGGACTCTCCACGTCACGAATATGGATGATCTCATATGGCATACAGACTTCATTAAACATTTTCGGTTATCACCTAATATCCAGTTGGCCTCAGGCTCCAACACGTATCTGGCTCCCTAGACTCGTTTGGCACTACTCCCTTTTTCACCTCTAAGCAGACTTTCCTTAACAGTCTCTCTGAGTGATCCAATCTAAAGGCTCTACTCTCCACATCATTGGTCAAGTTTTCACTTGACGGCACTGCTTCTGATGTTGTACAAACACTGAGCGCTGTGCTTCACCAGCTGATTGATGCAGCATCTGCGCAGCTGGTACGAGCTCATCAGACACTACGTCAACTCTCTGTTGAGCATTCATCACACCTCAACAGCACTTCAGCAGCCATGCATAGACCTCTTCCGGTGCCACCTGCTGCACAAGACTCCAAGGTCAGTGACACTTTGTTCTCCAGTGATTCCTCCCAGTGCATTCTCTCCCCTTGGACCACCCCTTGACATTGCTTCTGTAGTTCATATGGTGCATGTCTAGGTACAGTTACCAACGGCACTTGTCACAGAATCAATACTATTGAGGGACCATGTTTACGGCACAAGCTCGCCACGTCAATCCTAAAAGCTGCACCACACTACATCAGCTGTTGGTGAACTTCTTGATGCAGGCCTTATAAGCCCATCAGATAGGAATTAGTCTTCCCCCATACACATGTTCCATAAGAAAGACAGTTCATTTCATCTCAGTGGGGACTACAGGGATTTGAAGTCTCACATTATTACAGACAATTATTTGATCCCACACATTCAGGACTTCACCCAACTGCTCAATGGCGCACTTTTGTTCAGCGTACTTGATTGCCACAAAGGTCACCACCAAAATCCCATGTTCAAGGATGACATCCCCAAGAATGCTCCCCCTTGGAAACCCAGACATCTTTCGTGGTTACTTGTGTAATGCACACAGGGCACCGACCTATTACAGTCTCTCTTTTCGCTCCTACACTGCATTCCCTTCCCAATATCCACTCATTCCCATCCTAGCTCTTCCCCTTCCTCTTTCTCCATCAGTCTTTTACTTTAGAACGAGCTGGCTATTCCCTCAGTTCTGGTATTCCTTTATGTTTATGTCGTGCATTTGCACTCTCCCTTTCTTTGTTTGGCTTTTTCTTGTCCCTCTTGAGGTTTGATCTCCCTTTATGGTTTGTTACCTTGGTGTGAGCCATTTGGTGAAGAACTTCCTCCCTAGTTGACAAACTGCCTATTGGCTTCTGTCTCGGGTTCTTCGGCCAACTTTCATCTGATGATTTTACTGACGTTTCGCCAGCACGAGTGGCTGGCATTGTGAAAGCTTCACCCTCCATTGCTAGTGGTGAACTGGAGCTGAGCACGCGGCCGCAGACTATATGTACCTGGCGTGCCAACGTCCGAGGGCTTCTCTGTGTTCATTTCTAGTGCGGTTTTCCTCTTGCTACCTGCAACAGTCATTTTCTGCAGTACGGGAAGCCAGGATCCATTTACCTCAAGGCTTTCCTCTTTCCTGTTGAAGCTATTCCATGTTTTTGTGGCTGGCATTGTGAAAGCTTCACCCTCCATTGCTGGTGGTGAACTGGAGCTGAGCACACGGCCGCAGACTATATGTACCTGGCGCGCCAACATCCGAGGGCTTCTCTGTGTTCATTTCTAGTGCGGTTTTCCTCTTGCTACCTGCAACAGTCATTTTCTGCAGTACGGGAAGCCAGGATCCATTTACCTTAAGGCTTTCCTCTTTCCTGTTGAAGCTATTCTCATGTTTTTGTGGCTGGCATTGTGAAAGCTTCACCCTCCATTGCTGGTGGTGAACTGGAGCTGAGCACACGGCCGCAGACTATATGTACCTGGCGCGCCAACGTCCGAGGGCTTCTCTGTGTTCATTTCTAGTGCGGTTTTCCTCTTGCTACCTGCAACAGTCATTTTCTGCAGTACGGGAAGCCAGGATCCATTTACCTTAAGGCTTTCATCTTTCCTGTTGAAGCTATTCTCATGTTTTTGTATTTCTACAGCTTCTCTGAACACGCAGGTGTTATAATGCTCCTCTACAGCCAGAACTTCCGTGTTGGCGAATTTTATTATGTGTTCAGTCTCACTCAGTGCGTGCTCTGCCACAGCCGATTTCTCCACCTGCCCCAACCTGCAAAGCCGCTTAAGTTCTTTGATCCTGGTGTTGATTGATCATCCAGTCATTCTGACATAAACTTTTCCGCATGTGCATGGTATGTGGTATATTCCCGACATTGCAAGTGGGTCCCTTTTCTCCTTTGCCGATCTAAGACACTCTTTGATCTTCCCTGTCAGTTTGAAAATCATCTTTACACTGTGTTTGCACAATATATGGCTGATTCTATTCGTCATTCTGGGAATGTATAGCAGAAAGGTCATATCCGACATTTCTTTTTCTGATTTCTTGCTTTGCTGAGCGTTTGGCTCTGTTACACTTCTAATATAATTTGTGGAGTACCCATTGCTCCTCAGAACACTTTCCAGGTGTTACATTTCACATCTGAGGTGCTGCAGCTCATATTCATCCTGCTCGTGTTACTAGCATATTAATCATGCCTCTTTTCTGGCTTGGGTGGTGGTTTGATAGTTTGTGCAGGTATCAGCCCGTGTGTGTCGGTTTTCCATACACGCTGTGTCCCAAGTTTTTGCCATTCCTTGTGACCAGCACATCTAGAAATGGCAGTTTTTTTCTCCTTTTCTACTTCCATGGTAAATTTCATGTTGGCATGGAGGCTGTTGTGCAAGTTTCAGTTCCTTCAGTGAAGCTTTGACAATGTCAACCACTCCTGCTGGTGAAACATCAGTAAAATCATCAGATGAATGTCAACCGAAGAACCCGAGACAGAAGCCAATAGGCAGTTTGTCAACAAGTGGCCACGAAAGACTTAACAATTTTGTATTCCTCCCTAATGTCTCCAATTTGTGTTCCTCCTCTCCCCCTCCCTCCATCTTTCCCCATTCTTTCTCCATTGTAGCCTCCACCCCATATACAGCTAGATCACCAGCACAGTAGCCAGTCCATGTGGTGGTGCTATTATGTACCCATCTTCCACCCCCCACCCCACCCCCCACCCCGACAACACAAGGATCACACTTCTGGTACCTGAGCTTTCACCACCTAGTGTATACCTAGGAGAGATTGGTCATCTTTTTGCAGCATCAGAATTCTTGGCAATGACTGCTGTGCCAGGCGGGCCTTGCTGCAGCTGGGTGGTGGTCACGGGGTGAGCCAGGCCCAGCTCCTTGGGGCAGACCCTACCCTCATTACTTGGCTTATTCCAGGACAGATGGGGAGACCTTCACTGCTACCAAACCACTTTTTGTTGTAGAACAAATGAAATCGGGCTTGCTGGAGTTGACTAACTTATTAAGATGTGATCTGGCTCCCTAATGATTAAAACCTCTTCTGCCAGCCAACTTCCCTCTGTTCTTAAATGTGACTTGGGGCAAAATTTTCCTAAGGGACCACCTTCTTCAATCTGATGAGGAACTTGGGACTAATCTGGCACAGAGCAGCACCTATTCGTTTGGCAAGTCCAGAGAGGTCCTAAGGATAATCATTTGGTACCAGAGCTTTCATCCTGATGTTTGAGGGGGTTGAAATTATGATTTACTGTTGTGACTGAAAGCCTATATCCCACCTCCCATGCACTGTCTCTGGCGTCTACATTTTGGTCACATGTCTTCAGAAAGTGAGGCAACTCCTATTTGTTGTGAATGTGACTGTCCTTTCCATAGGGGAATCCTTGCACCCCAGTGCTCAATTGAGTAAACTGTTCTGGCCCACATTCTCCTCACTTGCCAGAAATTCAAAACTTTCAACCATCTATCCTATTTGGAGGCCCAACAGAATTGACCATCTCCACCCAGTATCTTTAACGTTAATCTTTGCTTCTGTTGTGTCCTTTCTTTCTCCTTCTTCCTCCTTACCTCCATCTTATCCCTCCTTCCCTTTCCTCCTCCATGGCACTACATGTTCCCTCCCTTCATGCAACCACTTCATCTCCTCAACCGGAGAAGAAAGCCTTTTCTCTCTCACCTGCCGAGGATGGGGCTCCTCTAGGAGCCCTCTTCCCTGGCGGTTCCAGCCCAGGAGGCATGTTACTTAAGAAACATGTTACTTTGAGTTGGATGCAGAACCCACACTCTGTGGGCCTCAAGGCTGCTCATTTCCTTTCAGATCCTGATACTGCTGCGACTTGCTTTCTTCCTGACCACATTTTATGTTGCCCTCCAGAGGAGAAGAAGAAGATGTGCAAGTCTCAGGACAAGACCCGGCCGATATCCCAGGGGGTGTCACCCCCTCCCTCTTAATCAGGGCCCAATCTTACATAATGGACATCTCTCCATCCTTCCTGGTGAGTGACACTGCAACTGACTCAGTACAATGATGGATGTCAGCCAAGGCTCTTGTACTACTCTCCTCCAGTGGAACCATAATGGTTACTATTGTTGCTTTCTGGTATTTCAGTCTCTTCTTTCTCTCTACTCTGTACTGTGTTTATTACAGGAATCTCATTTAGTGGATATTCTTTTGCCGACTCTTCATGGTTTCCAAGCATTCTGCCAGAACCAAGTCAGCCTTTTGTGAGCCTCCGGTGCTGTCTGTACATTGGTCTGCATGGACGTTGTTAGTTCCTAGGTTCCTCTTCAAATGACAATAGAAGTGGTAGCTGTTTGGATCCATTTAGATTCTCAGGTAACAGTATCCAATCTTTACCTCCCTCCAGACTGGTCTCCTACACTTTCTTCTCTTCTTGCCCTCCTTTGACAGATCCTGCCACGCTTTTGTCTCCTTAGGGTTTTTAATGGCTATAACTGTCTGTGGGGTTGTACCGTGACCACTGACCGGGGCAGTGTTCTTGAAGACCTGCTGGCAGGTCTTGATCTCTGTCTCCTCAACACAGGAGCTCCTACACACTTTAGTGTGGCACAAGGCACTTTCCTGGACATTGATCTTTTCATCTATGGCCCTGGATTCCTTCTCACCATTCAGTGGGGAGTTCATGATAATTTTTGTGACAGCAATCATTTTCTGACCATCTCATCTTTTCTTCAGCATCATTTGCCGGGGTGCCCTTTCATGTAGGCCTTTACTAATGTTGATTGGGATGCCTCTCCTTTGGCTGCCATCCAAACTAATCTACCATACAACAGCATCGATGAGTCCATATAAAGTTTGACTGGCAGCTGCTTCAGAGAGATTCCCTCTTCCTTGGGCTTTCCCTGACAGAAGAATGTCCCTTGGCAGCGCCCCAAAATTGTTGTGGGTTTTAAAAGTCCGCCATCATGCACTCCAAAGCTACAAACGGCATCAGTCTCTCGACCACTGTCTGACCTTTAAATGGCTTCATGTCCAGGCCTGTTATGTAATTAAATGCTAGAAACAATATGTTGCTGCTAGGGCTGCATACTCCCTTTCACAGGTATGGGCAAAGATAAGGTGCATTTCAACTTCGCTGAATGGTGTTATCCTCAACAGCCTGAGCACTTAGCCATTTAGCCCAGGCCTCAGTGTCAGTCCATTGTGTTCCATCTTCACAAACACTTTCTGGAATGAGTCCCTTTATCTTCATTTCCTGTTGTCTGGAGCCTTATTAGGCTAACAAGTGGGAATTTGCCAGCACCCTTACCCTCTGCCCTGACACAGCTCCTAGATTAAACCTGATGCACAACCAAATGCTTCAGCACTTATTGGGCGCTAGCAAAGGTCATATACTTGCCCTTTTCAATCAATTCTGGAGTGAGGTGGAATTCCCCTTCCAATAGCAAGAAATTGTCATTATTATAGTTTTGAAATTAGGTAAACCACCACTTCAGGTGGATGGCTATCATACCATCAGTTTAATCAATGCCCTCTGCAAGTTACTTGAACATATGGTGAATCAAAGGCTATTTAGGATCGTTTAATTTCAGGTCTTTTTAGCTTTGACCCAAGGTGGTTTTTGCTGATGCCATTCTGTTGCAGATAATGTAGTCCACTTGGAGTCTGCTATCCAAACAGCTTTTGCCTGGCATCAGCAACTTGTTGCAGTCTTCTTTGATCTTCATAAAGCTTATGATACCACATGTGCCACCACAAAAAATGGTTCAAATGGCTCTGAGCACTATGGGACTTAACATCTGTGGTCATTAGTCCCCTAGAACTTAGAACTACTTAAATCTAACTAACCTAAGGACATCACACACATCCATGCCCGAGGCAGGATTCGAACCTGCGACCGTAGCAGTCGCGTGGTTCCGGACTGGGCGCCTAGAACCGCGAGACCACCGTGGCCGGCGCGCCACCACATCCTTGCCACCTTACATGAGTGGAGCCTCCATGGCCCACTCGTAATTTTTATCCAGAACTTTCCTTCATGTTGCGTTTTTCAGGTACAGGTTGGCACCTCCTGTAGTACCTCCAATCTGCAGAAAATGGGTTGTTTTGACTGCCCCTCTCTTTTGAGTGACAATCAAGGGTTGGTGGTGGCTGTGGTGCTCCTCTCTTTGTGTGGTGATGACTTCTGCATTTATTTTTGTTCATCCATAATGGACACTGTCGAATACAGGCTGCAGGGAGCAATACACAGAGTGCAGTCTCGAGCTCTTACTCATGGATGCCAAGACCTGCCTTATGCATTTCTGTTGTCACCATATAGTGCATCCCCATCTGGATCTGTAACTTGATGGCCAGCTGCTCACCCTGTAGTGGACTGCTTTTGTTTTTTGAGATGGATCTTTGATGTCCGTCAGTTGACATGGCTTCCCCATCTCAGTCAACTAAAGCAAATATGTTGATTGCACCTGTGCTCTTCGATGCCTCAGCAATACCAAATGGGGTAGTCTGCTCTACTGTGCTGCTCTTCTACAAAGTATTGGTCCAATTCCATCTAGATATGGCTTGGCGTCACCTTTGACATTAAAGATGCTGGACCCGATACACTATTGTGAGCTATGACTGGCATCTGAAACCTTATGCACTAGCCTCATGATCAGCCTCCCAGTAGAGGTAGGTGTTCCATCGTTGTGGTTTTTGTGCTAACAACAGTGGATCGCTTGTGCGTCACACATCTGATGCTCTTCTGAGCACCAGAACTACCGTCTCTTTCCAGATGGAGAGAGCCTTCTGTAATGGCATCCCAGGTATTGGGCTATGATCAGCATCTGCACCCAGTTCCTTTTCGTTCAGAACTCCAGCTTTCCCCTCTACAACCTCTTTTCTGAGCCCACTCACATACACCTCCACAATGCAGCTTCCGTCCATAGCTCTGTCTTGACCTATCACAAGGTCTGAAAAACTCAGTTCTGCCTGAGGCTTCCCACCACCAATTCTTCTTCATTCAGGTCGTGTTTGGCTTTCAGAAGTAATGTATTCTGATGGGTCGATGGTTGCCATCACACTGGCTTTGCTTACATTCATGCAGGAAGTGATGAACTCTGGCTACAATATTTCCATTACAAAGATGGTAGCTCTCTCTTGTGCTCTTGAGCATATCCATTCCTGCACTGGTGCATTATTCCTCAGCTGTAGCGACTCCTCGGGCAGTTTGCAAGCTCTTGGCCAGTGTTACTCTCGCCATCCCTTGATGCTGACTCTCCAGGAATTCCTTTTTGCCCTCAAACACTGTGGACACTCAGTAGTCTTTGTCTGGACCCCAGGTTGTGTTGGGATTCCGGGGAATTAACTTGTTGACAGGCTGGCCAAATTAGCTACTGGCAAGCTTCCTTTTCAGATTGGTATTCCAGCACCAGACCTTCGATCGGTATTATGCCATCAAGTCCTAGGAATTTTGAAAACGGACTGGCATACTCTGACTTCACAGAGAAAACTACGGCCGATAAAGGAGACCAGAATTTGTCGAGGTCCTCAATGCGGGTCTCTTGCAAGGACTCCATTGGCTCTGCGTCAGTTGTACTTGGTAACTCATGGTCATCTCCTCTGTTGTGAGGATCCACCCTACTGTCATGGTGGCCCTTTGAATGGCATCCACATTTTGCTGGACTGTACTAAACTAGCTGCCCTGCAGTGGACTCTTGATCCTCCTGACTCACCTCAGTGGCTGATCTGGTTCTACTGTTTAATCGCAAAGGTTTTTTTTTTTTTTTATCACTATCTCTAAGAGAGAGCACCTCAGCCGTGTTGACTCATTTAGGCATTGGCAGGATGCCCTGTTGCCGCCTCTACCCCAGCTGGGCAATGGGTGTCTGGGTTTGATGGTCTGCCCCAGCTCTCTCCTCACCCCTTCTTTTGTTCTTCTTCCCCTTTCTCACTTGCTCTGTCTGACTTTGTGTTCTTCCTTTGTTTTCCTGTGCTTTTCTCGCCCTGTCACTGTCACTAATCTTTAATGTGCATTGTTTTGTGGACTGCTTGTGGTAAGTGGCAGGGGTATGTCCCCCATCGCAGTTTCTGCTTTGAGGGCCTACAGCTCCTGGATGGGGCATCTCGTCCAGTTTTCTTCCTTTTCCAATTCTGTTCTTCCCTGTTCCTTTATCTCTAGGCTTTGTTTACCTTTGGTAGACCTTGGAATTTTCTTTCCTTGGGTTTTGCACACAAGGCCCTTCTTTAGTGTGTAGCCTTGTTGACTTGCCTGTTCCAGGTAGGAGGCAGTGATAACTGCTGGTTTGGTCCCTTTAATCCTTAAATGAAGCAACATAAGACGGCTCCAATTATCCCTTCCGGACTACTTGAATACTGTTTCATACCATATGGTCTCAAAACATGGGGCCAAGGCTTGGCAGCAGTTTATTGTTCACCTCCTGTTCACAAGTCTATTTGGAAGACATCTTGATATTCTCCCCTCCCCAAGGCACACAAATGGAATTAGACACAAGTCCAGGACACACTCCAGAAGAGTGCTGCTAAAATTAACAATGAGAAGTCTCAACTATCTCACGACAGTGTAACTTTTCTTCACTATACAGTATTGGTTGAAGGCATCTGTCTGACATCCAACTGCGATGAGTTTATCTATCGTCAGACTATAGTGAATTACAAAGATTTCTGGGTATTATAAACGTCTACCATTGTCACCTCCCGTATGCTACCTCCATCCAGGTGCTGCTCACTAATACCCTGATCAGTAGAAACACTTCAGGCACAAGAAAAGTTCTTTGGACTGATGGTATGATCCAAGTGTTTGAGACCCTCAAGTCTCCTGTCACCCATGCTGTGAAGCTGTCACTGCTGACGTCCACATCTCCATGACTGCCGATGTGAGCAACACATCAATAGGCATAATTTTGCAAAAGCCTATCAGCAATACCGTATTTACTCGAATCTAAGCCGCACTTTTTTTCCAGTTTTTGTAATCCAAAAAACCGCCTGCGGCTTAGAATCGAGTGCAAAGTACACGGAAGTTCTGAAAAATGTTGGTAGGTGCCGCCACAACTAACTTCTGCCATCGAATATATGTAGCGCTACAACAGGCATGTTTTGCAGGCACAAAGATAAATACTGGCGCCAAAACCTCTTCGTCAGTAAATAAATTTTAAAAAAAGGTGGAAAACGAGCTTTTTTCTCCGCCCCGAGTTTCGACCACTGCACTTTCATACATTATCCAACGAAGTAAATAGAAATTTCGTATTGTTCATCTTCTAGCAGCATTTCAATGTACTACGAAAATCCGACTGGCAAGACTGTTTGGGATATTTGTCAATATGGGAAGCTCTACGTCCTGAATTTTTTCCTACCTGTGAGAAGAGATGGTTGCTACTAGGAACTTTTATGAATTGTGAATCACATGCAGTATTCTCTTCACAATAAGAATAATACGAATATAAACATTTTGCCATGTATTCTTTCGTGTTTGCTGCTGTCTCATTTAAATCCTGTCTGCCTAATAAACTACGAAACTACAGTGAGACAACAGCAAACGCGGAAGAATACACATATCATGTCATGTTCGTCATATTCGTATTATTCTTATGCCTAATAGTGATACAGTCAGAAATGAAGCACGGCAATTGACTAGATTTTTTAAATCTAAGATGATTCTAATTTCTGTGCAGAATATAATGTACTAAAGAGGCGTCTGCAAAGATTTTCAAATGGTGAAAAATGTTTGCTAAACTCTCGTTCAGAACATCTTCCATCATATGCAGTCTATTATTTGGTTCTTGTTGATCATTATCAAATAAAGCAGCAGTGTAAGTAACCTCGCACAAGAGCAAGCCACGCCGCGAGCGGCGACAGGCCGTAAACACTCATTATCAGAATGCGACAAACAATGCAAGACACAGTACAGTAATGCATTTTCAGCTTAGAGTGACGTAAACACATAACGGCACTTATCAGATCAAAGAAAAATAAGCAATCAATTCAAACCAGACGAAGCACGTGAAAAAGGAAGGGCACCCGTATAAATACGGACGGAGCGCCTGATGCATAGCAATGTAACTGCTAAGCTTACGACTCGAACCAAACTACTGTAGCTGTATCGTCATTCATTCGACCTAAATTGTGTCTCGTATTATAATGGACCAACATTGTTTCGATTTGGAGGTGCGGCCTAAAACTTATCTCCCCTTGAATTTCGAGTCTCAAATTTCGGGTGCGGCTTAGATTCGGGAATTTTTTTTTCCTTTATTTCGAGTCTCATTTTTAAGGTGCGGCTTAGATTCGAGTGCGGCTTAGATTCGAGTAAATACGGTATTACTGAACCTCTCTGCTTTTCTCAAAGAAAGTCTCCTGCACAACACAACTGGTCTGTGTTTGACTCCTCGTGGTCTGTGAGGCAATCACAATTTAGTGACTGTATCAAAGGTTTATTATATTTATCGACCATTGGCCACTTGCAGGTGCTATCTGCAACCCAGGCAAAGACATCCCTCCCCAATGCATGTGGCACATGTACTTAATCATCCAGTATTCGACATACATACACTACATGCGCAGTTCTGACAATGTTGTCACCAATTACCTGTCCAGTGTGAACATTATCATGTCCCTCATTGACATAAATGAGATGGGCTGCCAGCGAACTGATGAGATTGAGGTGTCAGACATACTAAAGGACACAAAATGCACACACTAACTCATGAACCATGCTAACTACATGATTAAGCCACCCACATCGTATGTAACACTTCGACTGATACTCTCTGACCAGTAGTATCAATCCCTCTCCAACAAGCAGTTTTCAACTCCCTACACTCTCTCACTTACCCAGGCATCAAGGCCATTATAAAGTCAAGTCGGACACACACACACACACACAGCCCCCTAAAGGACAGTTCCGCATCCACAAAGGATGCCTACATCATATACACATCGACATTTTTGGCCCCCTCCTACCCTCGAAGGGCTTTCTGTTTTTTACTCTGTCACTGATCAGGTCGCAACATGGGTCAATACTGTTCCTCTGTTCAGTATTACAGCTGACTCAGTCACCCATGCCTCATCAACTCCTGGGTTTCTCATTTTGGTGGCCCTTCTTCTGTAACCACCAACCAAGGCTGCCAGTTCAAATCTTCATTGTTCTCCAAACTTTGTGAGCTGTGCAGTATTGACAAGTTCCACACAACTGCTTACTACCCACAGAACAACAGCCTCATGGAGCATTGGCACCACACCCTTAAGATGGCACTCTTGTCAGAAGCACTACCATGTATCCTCCTGAGAATATGCACTGCCCACAAAGAGGACTTAAAAACGTCACTTGCTGACATTCTCTGCGGCAAACAAATCATCCTCCTGGCCGAGTTTGTCGAATGCTCCCACCAACCGAACAAGAACGAGCTTCCCAATCTAGATGATCCAATATATCAACATATTTTGCAAATCCATACTCCTCTGCCAAAACTACATGAGTCTTCATTTACAAATATCTTGCATCCTGCAGTTATGTTATGCTTTGCAACGACTCTGTGCACGCATCCCTCAGGTCCTCACGATGTCCTCTAACACATTGGACAGAACACACTGGACGTTCTACCAAACAGAAAATGCCAAACAGTCTCGAGAAATAGGGTAAGGCTAGCCTGGTCATTAACAGACTATCTACAGCTCTCTGTTCTCAAAGCTTCACTGGATAGTTGACAACATTCCTCCACAAGACACAGTGCTTGGAGTATGCAACAACTTCAGTCCTCAGTGTTACATCCTCCTCCCAACTCCTGTGCCCCCTCTCAATACAGTGTTGTCTGCTCCTTGTAGCCGAGTGGTCAGCGCGACAGAATGTCATATCTAGTGGTCCGGGTTTGATTCCCGGCTGGGACAGAGATTTTCCCCGCTCAGGGACTGGGTGATGTGTTGTCCGTATCATCATCATTTCATCCCCATCAACAAGCAAGTCGCCAACTCAAAAGACTTGCACCAGGCGAACGGTCTACCCAACGGGAGGCCCTAGCCACACACAGCATTTCCATTTCCAATACAATTTTTACCATTGATGTCACAGATATCAACCTGGATGCCTTCTCCATTGTGATATGAGATGGCACTGTCTTCATTTTTGCTGTCCTCCTGCTGAAGCAACACGACAGCTATTGAAGTCCTTTAAGCTCCTACCAGATGCTGGGCAGGGTCTCATAGAGGCCAAAATCTTGGGCGATGACATTCTCTCTCTTGTCTCTCCACTTGATGAACTTCCCCGCTCCTGCGCTGGATGACACCTTCACCCACCTACATGTGTTTAAGATTTCATCGCAGACAGAATCTCCATTCTTCCCCTGTGTTCCACACTAACATAGTGGACTGTGGCTACTATCGACCACACGAATTATCATCTTTTGAGTTTGACTTGTAGACTATTTAGTGAAGAATTTTTGATAGTCGGTATGGAAGGGGACATCTGCGAATGCACTGTGCAATCACTGCAAATCATGCAAATATCTCAATGTGCGTTGCACAGCTTGGGTGAGGTGAGGAAGCATATGTTTGTCTGTACGTGGTTCTTCTCTTGAATGTTCACGCTTTGTGTATATGTGCTACAGTTATTTAATAAAAGTGTTTGCCAAGGTATGTTGTGTTAGTGATTGTTATTATATCATCATACAACTAAGGGAAGAGAATTACCTCTATTTTATACACTCAAGGTCTTCTGTTGTCAAACAGGTTTCAATATTTGTTGGTAATGCATTGCCAAAGGACTTCACGCACTACAATAGTAATTTGTTTCCTTGATATCATCTGTCACAAAAGGAGAAAATGTTAACATCTTCCTCACTGCTATATTCATATGAAGAAGGTGAGGTCATGTAAAGACAGTTGAGACGCTGCAGAAATCCCCAATTATAATTAAATTGAAAGTGTCATAGTCAGTTTAAGGTTGCTACAGTATTTACAACTTTGGTAAAGACGTGATGAGAGATTAGGTACCACTGCAGCATAGTGTCTCCCCTTAGTTTCGCAAGACCATGTAACAGAGCACTATGGAGCTATCCTACTGGTTCTGATACCACTCCTGACATTAATCTTTTTTTTTTCTAAACGTAATACCATTTTGTTAACGGTATGTATTTGACACATAACAGCTAACTTCTTATTCATGCTTTACTTCATTGGAGTTCATTATTTACTAGTTAGTTTTCATACTACTAAAGGTAACAGAACATTTGGTTCTTCTGAAAATATTTTATTTAAAATAATTTTCATGGTTTACAGTTCATTCAGAACACATACAGATGAAACTTTCAAGTGAGAAAATAACTGTTTGTTTCTGAATTAGGTGAAAGTCTTCATTCTTCTCCTCTCCATGAACATTTTACTTTTTCCAAAAGCTTCCTGTTTCAAAAGTTATTCATAGTCAAAGTTCTCATGTTTCATAAAGTTCAAATCTTAAATAATAATTATTTCCAAAATGAAGTACTGTAGTTTTGTAGCCCATATTTTTCTGATCCAAAAAATGCCTAGTTCCACTATAATAACTTATTAGTTTGTTAATTATTCACTTTAGAAAATTTCACTTTCTATAACCTTTTTCACAGACTTTGGGAAATCCTGCATAAGTAGAAAGCATTGTCATAAAAGATCACTGATGATTTTACATTTTTTTTATGATTATGCATATCATTGTTAAATACACTTGCTCTTTTGCCTAGTACAGTTTTGTTAACTTTTATGTCAGTATTAAAATATATTTTCAAATGTTCATTTTTAGTCTTACACATGTATAGAAGTACGTATCTCATACAGTGATGCAGGTAATCAGAGGATAACATTCATTTCATAGTCATCTTGTTATCAGTAAGTGCCCTACAGTGAAACAGTAAACATCTTTGTGCTGCTATCGATCACCATGTGGTAGCTACCAAAATGTAAACTTCATACGATAACTAACTTGACAGATATCAATCATTTGTTGACATCATGTAATCAGCCAGTCCATCTATATCTCACTAAAAGTTAATTAGAAATGTCTTTTAGCATATAAATACTTTTGGATTAAAGGGGACCGCTCTCCGAAAAACAGAAGTGTTGAGTTATCGATAGGCAATAGGCCTATCGGCAGTGTAATGCTTCTGCTTTTTGCTGAGTGGTCATCTTTAATCCAAAAGTATTAGTTAGCAGTTAAGTGGTTCATGTTCAGTCATCAAAATGTTAATTACTGTGTGATTTAGCCACAAAAACGTACAGTTACTGCCATTACTTAGTTGTGTCGTGTAGTGCTTATGAATGAAACTGCCTATTTGGTTTATATTCTGAAACTATTATTTGTGACAAAGCTGGTCGTCGGACAGTGACATTGGTTATAAATAAACAAGAAGAAATTGCAGTGTGCTGTACATTACTTGCCACATGTCATAATATACTTTCACAACAGGAAGATTATCAACACAGAGTGCCAATACAGTTATAGATTGCAGAATACAAAGTGAGAGAAATTACAACAGGTGCAAGTTTTCATACCTTCAGAACCTCCTCCTAGTCCTCTTGATACGTAGGAGATCATCAGACTTCAGGAAGCTTTAATTTGCCCTTCTATTAGTCATGCCATTTACAAATGCACTTCCTGCTCCGTCTTTTGTTTAGATCCATCCATATAAATCTGTTTTGAGAATAGCCATGCTGCTAAATTGTCAGCTAAAATTTTCCCTTTCAGTATACCCACATGTTTTAGTGTTCAGTGTCACTAACGTGTTAACATAGAGCATGGTGGAGCAGCTAAAATTTGGATAAGTGGCGAAGTATTTGTGCAAAGGCAAAGCAAGAAAAAAAAAATTCTACGGGTCTATTTTCTCATTTAACCAATACCTGTCTACATAGTATTTAATAATGAGTTGTGTGATCTGTAGTGTCGCAGAATAGTAAAGAGTTGGAAACGTGGAATATTGTCAAAGATTCATTGCCTATTCCGAGAGCCAGAGGCAGTACGTTAGCCAAGAGGTAGGAGAATCGCACATGTATGGAATGTGTCGTCAGGCAGGGGCAATGGCCTGGTTACACACAACAGGCGTGAGAGAATTGCTTAGCACGCGGGTTTGTATTAGACGGAGACTTTCGTAGAGTGCAAGACAGAGGTATAGCGTCAGCTGTACTGCATTTCACAACTTCGCGTAAGTCTGCCGCAACAGCAATGTAACTCTGTCGCAAGAACACCTAAGGGGCGAGTACTACAGATGAATCAGCAGTATAAGTGGAACGAATGCGGTCATTACAAACGAGCATGACATCAGGACGTCGCTCGTGCTTCCTTTAAATATGCCAGCTTTGATAGCAACAAGGCACTCGCAGTTAGATGTGTACTGGGTCGCTGTGTAGCGCTCAGCTCGGTGATCGACATGTTAATCTTTATTAAGGAGATGTTGCAGTAAGTGCGGCCCATCCAGCAGCAGACATGAGGGGACAGTACCAGCTCTGGTCCTCTCTGCTGCCGCTGTCAATCATCAACCCAGGATTAGTAGACATCGCGGCAGACTCGCTCACCACCAATGCTCACGTCAGTGAGCCGTTGTTGAGATCGTGCAGGGCCTAGGGCCTGTGCATCCGCCGTCACAACTGGGTGAGCCGACGACGCTGGGGGACTGCAGCCCGTCCACCGCGGACGAGCTACCAGGAGGAGCAGGGAAATAAGACGGGGTGGGATAGAGTACACCCTGCACGAGAACACTTCTGGTGCCGACAGCGCCGGGGACTCCAACCCGCAGCCTCTTGCTGTCCGCAGCCGAGCCGCCGCCCAGCCGGGCGCCACCATCCACGCGCGGCCGAAGTAAGGACATTCCTCCGCGATGTCACAGCAAGAATGAATGAAAAAAATAGAATATTCTACACCTCATTTTTCAAGTTATATCTACTATTACCGGAGGAAGGAGTACATAGAGGATCTATATAACGGTGATGTACTTGAGAGCAATATTGTGGAAATGGAAGAGGACATAGATGAAGATGAAATGGGAAATACGATGCTGCATGAAGAATTTGACAGAGCACTGAAAGATCTAAGTCGAAACAAGGCCCTGGGAGTAGACAACATTCCATGAGAACTACTGATAGCCTTGGGAGAGCCAGCCATGACAAACCTCTTCCATCTGGTGCACAAGATGTATGAGACAGAAATACCCTCAGACTTCAAGAAGATTATAATTCCAGTCCCAAAGAAAGCAGGTGTTGACAGGTGTGAAAATTATCAAACTATCAGTTTAGTAAGTCATGATCGCAAAATACTGCCAGACGAATGGAAAACTGGTAGAAGGCAACCTCGGGGTAGATCAGTTTGGATTCCAAAGAAATGTTGGAACGTGTGAGGCAATACTGACCTTACGACTTATCTTCGAAGAAAGATTAAGGAAGGGCAAACCTATGTTTATAGCATTTGTAGACTTAGAGAAAGCTTTTGACAACGTTGACTGGCATACATACACACTTTCAAATTCTGAAGTTGGCTGGGGTAAAATGAAGGGAGCGAAAGGCTATTTACAATTTGTACAGAGACCAGGTGGCAGTTGTAAGAGTCGAGGGGCATGAAAGGGAAGCAGCCATGTATGGAAGTGAAACATGGACGATACACAGTTTAGACAAGAAAAGAATAGAAGCTTTCGAAATGTGGTGCTACAGAAGAATGCTAAAGATTACATGAGTGGATCACATAACTAATGAGGAGGTACTGAACAGAATTGAGGAGAGGAGGAATTTGTGGCACAACTTGACTAGAGGAAGGGATCAGTTGCTTGGACACATTCTGAGGCATCAAGGGATCACCAATTTAGTACTGGAGGGAAGCGTGGAGAGTCAAAATTGTAGCTGGAGACCAAGAGATGAATACACTAAGCAGATTCAGAAGGACGTTCTGCATCTATGCTGCCCAGTTAGTGCAGTGGGTATTGTGTTGCTTTAGAATAGTCAAGCTAAAGAGTCTGATTCTGGATCTAGGGGTAATTTTTTTTTGTAATTTTCTAATTTTATCCTGCACAATATGATATTTGGCGTGGCTTCTTAATCATTATTTAGCAGTTACAGCAGCTATTATACAAAGAATGTGCAATTGAAGACCTGAGGCCAAATGCCAGACAATAACCAAAGGTAAGTTCTAAGAGAAATGAGAAAAATGTTTAAAACTACCCAAGTCCTGTAATTCATTATACATTTTGGTTAGGTGTGAAAGTGTACATGAATAAACACTCTTCTAGCCCATTTAGAAATAATAAAAAATGGAGGAAATATATGATGGAAGTATCCATTTCTTACACTCAAATGTTTTAAGGTATGAAGTACGAGGGTTGACTGAAAAGTAATGCCTCCACCTTCGTAACTCTTCAACAGTTGGCAGCATTGGTACGTGGCAGGTACTGGCTTGTTCCGTAGCCTCTTCTCTACTGCTCCAGTTGGCAGCAAACCTTAGCACTGAATGGTTGTGTTGTTACAGTGTAAAGTATGGAACCTTGTGCAGATGATTGGTCAATGCGATTTAAGCAATGTGCAGTCATTGAATTCTCGAGAGCAGAAGGTGTCACCCCAAAGGAGATTCATCAGAGAATGAAAGCAGTTTATAGTGATTGTGTTGATGTGAGTACTGCACGTCGTTGGGCAAGTATGTTTAAAGATGTTGAGGCGGGATCATCTGACCTGCATGACAAACAAAGAGTTGGACATCGTGTGACAGCAACCACCGAGTTGCACAAGCGAAATGTTGACAGACTGATTCAGGACGATCGTCATATCTCTCAAAAAGAAATTTCAAGCACAATCAGCATTTCACAAGGGTCCAAAAGGAAATGTTTTCCTGCAGCGTGACAATGCCAAACCACACATTTCACGTGCCACCACAGCAGAACTTCAGAGACTGAATCTCACCACCTATGGCATCCTCCATACAGTCCAGATTTAGCACCATCTGACTTCCATCTGTTCCTGATAATGGGGACATCATTATGCTTCTGATGAAGACATTGAGAGGACTGAGAGACTATGGTTGCAGAAACAGAGTGTCGACTTCTTCCATGACGGCTTCAGAAAACTTGTTCATCGTTGGCAGAAATGTATCCAATTGGCTGGTGATTATGTGGAAAAGTGAATATTGGTAATTAAAGACCACATTCTAAGGATTATTTCTGCATTTGATTTATTAAAATATTCCCATCCAAACCCAATTAATGAAGGTGGAGGCATTACTTTTCATTCACCCCTCATAAGTAGAATAGGAAAAATCTTTAAATTTTATTAATTATGAAATAATTTATTTTACAATGAAAGTGTGTGACATACATAATAACTATTAAGTAAAAATATGAATAAAAACAGTCTTAACAACTCATTGTATGATGCCTTACTTTCAGAGATAGAGCTTTTATCCTCACCTTCATATCTCAGATCAGTACACCATTTCATATGTACAGGAGGAATGCACTTCTGTGCTAATTTCATTACATATTTATGCTTATTGTCATTTACAGGCAATAGACCATGGTAGAACTCAGCTAAATCTAATACTGGAATAAGTTTCATTTTGGAGAGACTGAATTTTGTCTGTGTTAAACTGTTTTGATCAGCAGAAGCAATACCTCTCTGCCTTCATAAACAAATTTTTGATATCTACTTATTCTGAATGGTTGTGTACCATCATTTATTATTTTCTTGAAATGTGGTACCATGTGTTGCTTGAAATCAAATACCATCTCCTGATGTACTTCCACCACAGGAAAATTTTTAGAAGGAGATGGTATTATATCATACCATTCCTCAGGAACAAACACACTCTTTCTTGGGTTTTATCTTTTCAATCTGCGTGAATGTACAATCACAGGGCATGTACAAAAGTCCACATTCTGGAAAATGGTGCTTAAGTATTGCATCATCAAAATATTTGTGTTTTGGCCTGCAGAGATGTCAGTAAAAATACACAGTGTTTTCACTTCATGAGGAACATAGTTCTCTACATAATGCCTCAAAATAGAGATAGTCCCATTGGACCCTTCTCCGCAAAGGTTTCATCATACATACCAAGCAATGGAAAATCCTGGGTGGAATGTAACAATATTATGAAAAGGAAAGTTGCTACTCACCATATAGTGGAGATGCCGAGTCGCAGATAAGCACAACAAGAAGACTGTCATAAATAAAGCTTTTGGCCAGTAATGCCTTCATCAAAAATTAGCTACAGACACACACATGCTCACGCAAACGTGACTCATGCACACAACTGCAGTCTCAGGCAACTGAAACCACACTTGTGTGTGCCACACGAATTCTTTACAGACGAATGGAAAAACTGGTAGAAGTTGACCTAGGGGAAGATCAGTTTGGATTCCGTAGAAATGTTGGAACACGTGAGGCAATACTGATCTTACGACTTATCTTCGAAGAAAGATTAAGGAAAGGCAAAATTACATTTCTAGCATTTGTAGACTTAGAGAAATATTTTGACAATGTTGACTGGAATACTCTTTTTCAAATTCTAAAGGTGGCAGGGGTAAAATACAGGGAGCGAAAGGCTATTTACAATTTGTACAGAAACCAGATGGCAGTTATAAGAGTCGAGGGGCATGAAAGGGAAGCAGTGGTTGGGAAGGGAGTGAGACAGGGTTGTAGCCTCTCCCCGATGTTATTCAATCTGTATATTGAGCAAGCAGTAAAGGAAACAAAAGAAAAATTCGAAGTAGGTATTAAAATCCATGGAGAAGAAATAAAAAGTTTGAGGTTCACCAATGACATTGTAATTCTGTCAGAGACAGCAAAGGTCTTGGAAGAGCAGTTGAACAGAATAGACAGTGTCTTGAAAGGAGGATATAAGATGAACATCAACAAAAGCAAAACGAGGATAATGGAATGTAGTCGAATTAAGTCGGGTGATGCTGAGGGAATTAGATTAGGAAATGAGACATTTAAAGTAGCAAAGGAGTTTTGCTATTTGGGGAGCAAAATAACTGACGATGGTTGAAGTATAGAGGATATAAAATGTAGACTGGCAATGGCAAGGAGAGCATTTCTGAAGAAGAGAAATTTGTTAGCATTAAGTATAGATTTAAGTGTCAGGAAGTCGTTTCTGAAAGTATTTATATGGAGTGTAGCCATGTATGGAAGTGAAACATGGACAATAAATAGTTTGGACAAGAAGAGAAGAGAAGCTTTCAAAATGTGGTGCTACAGAAGAATGCTGAAGATTAGATGGGTAGATCCCATAAATAATGAGGAGGTATTGAATAGAATTGGGGAGAAGAGGAGTTTGTGGCACAACTTGACTAGAAGAAGGGATCAGTTGGTAGGACATGTTCTGAGGCATCAAGGGATCACAAATTTAGCATTGGAGGGCAGTGTGGAGGGTAAAAATCGTAGAGGGAGACCAAGAGATGAATACACTAAGCAGATTCAGAAGGATGTAGGTTGCAGTAAGTACTGGGAGATGAAGAAGCTTGCACAGGATAGAGTAGCATGGAGAGCTGCATCAAACCAGTCTCAGGACAGAAGACCACAACAACAACAACCATGTAGCTCACAGAATGTTTTAATTCATATAATTTGTAATTGGCGTAACTAATGATGTATGTTTTTAATTTGTAATGTTTCCCAATTTCTTGCTTCACGTTTCTATATTTACAGCCACAGTATACACACCACATCAGACGGCATGGCAAAGGGCACTTCTCACTGCACCAGCTATTAAGGCTTTTTCCCATTCCATTCACACATGGAGCATGAGATGACTGTTTGAATGCCTCTGTATGTGCTATAATTAATCTCATCCTCACAATCTCTTCCCTGTGAGTGTGTGTGGAGGGCAGCAGGTGTTATGCCTAGAGTCATCATTTCAAGCCCCACTCATGTAAATTCAACACCGGCAAGAATAACATGTGATTCTCAGACATGTATTGACCATGTTATTACAAACTTATGCAAGGAAGACCTTGTAGTTAGAACCGTTGAGAACCACATTTCAGATCATAGCTCATTAGTCCTAGAGATTCATAAAGACAAAGAAATAGTATCTCTTGAGGACCTATTTACCGATAAAAGAAAGTTAGACTATCATACATTAAAGGAAACCCTGGCACACAAACTGGAATCAGGTAGGCCTATATGAAACAGAAGATATTAATGAAAAGTGGGACAAATTTTATACAACATTAACCCATTGCCTCAATCAAGTGTGCCCAGTGGTAAAAAAATTAAAGGAAAACTGACAGTTCCAAGAACCTTGAACTTCCCCCTGACATGTTAAAATTAATGGAAGATATGAAGGATTTATATATTCTTTTTAGAGACACCAAACTGCAGTACTTCCAATCTAAATACAAAGCCCGTAGAAAAACCTACAGGGAAGCACTTAAGACATTAAAAGCACGGAAGTATGCAGAACAGATGAGGCACTCCGGCAATGTTAGCAAAACAGCGTGAAGTATAGTAAAGAAGAAAAGCAGGGGAAGTGACAATGCAGTATGCAATAACTTAATAATATGAGGCGATGAAAAATTGCTGAGTGACCCAAAGACGAACTTAGTAAGATGAGTATGGAGGATGTCATTGACTCACCAGAGATGCTAAATCCCAGTAATTCATACTTCCTGAGGTGTGTTACAGAACTGGAAATCCTGAAAACCATTTCCAACTTAAAAACAAGTATATCCAGTGGCTGGGATAACATCTCAGCCAAATTTCTCAGAGAATGCGGTAATGAACTAATAAAGCCACTACTACATTTAATAAACAGCTCTTTCAGTGAGGGGTCATTTCCTGGCTCATTAAAAGTCACTGAAATAAGACCAGTGCATAAAATGGGAGTAACTACTGAAATACAAAATTATAGGCCTATTTCATCGACATCAATACTTAGTAATTTGTTGGAAAGGCAACTCCTAGGTCATTTTTATGCACGTACACTCTGCTAAAAAAGCTCTTAGCATGGTTACAGGAAGGGCAGGTCTATAGTAAAGAGCTGTACCTACATTTTTTCAAGCAGTATTGGATAAACTTGATGATGGAAGCACAGTTATTGGCACCTTTTTAGACATATCCAAGGCCTTTGACTCTGGTAAACCATTCCATTCTTCTATATAAATTAGAAACTTATGGAGTCAGAGGAGTGGTAGTAGATTTGTTAAGATCCCACTTTGCTGACAGGAGACAATGTGTTAAGCTGTACCATACAACAGGGGGGCAGGGGCATACACACAGTAAAATAATCTTATAAAATTCTTTAATGTGGAGTCCCTCAGGGAAGCATTATTGGACCTTTTTGTTTATTGTGTTCACCAATGATATAATAATTTCACAAAATTCAGTCCTTGTAAATTATGCTGATGATATCTCCTTCATAAGCTGAGGCTCTACAAAACAGTTAGCAGTGCAAAATAATACAGAATAATACAGAGAACATTAGCCTCATCACAGAATATCTCACCAAAAACTAATTGGCACTGAATAAATAAAGACAATTCTGATGGAGTTTCTGCTAAATTATAAATCAAGACCAGTGGACACTGAGCCAGAGTTATCAATTGAAACAATTGATAAACTTAAATCCCTGAGTATTACAGTAGATGAACATCTTATATGGAAGGAGCACATCAGCTATATGTGTAAAAAAAATCTCCTGTAACACCTACCAGCTAAAAAGCCTTTCTAGCATAATAACGCCACCTGTCTTAAGACAAATCTATTTTGGAATCATACACTCCCACCAACAATACAGTATCAAGATTTGGAGTGGTGCAACAATTGTATACATAGGATTGAGATTTCAGAGCAGAGAAAAGAGCAATTAGGATAATAGCTAATATTAGTAAACATCAGTCCTGTAGAGAATATTTGATTACATATGACATACTAACAGTGTATTCATTGCATGTTTTCATGACTATACAGTTGTAAAAGAAAATATGGAGCATAGTATAATCAAAAGTGAAATCCATAATTATAACACAAGAAAGAGAGAATTACCACATAAAATTTAGCAATAAAAGAGCAATAGATTGTAGTCCATTTTCTGCTGGAAGACATTTTTCTAACAGACTGTCAAATGATATAAAACTGTTAAATGGAAACATATTTAAGACAAAATTAAAGCAACTGTTAATTTCTACATGTGTGTACTCTATCAAGGATTTTTGATGTTGTGTATAATTTATCTTTATTTCTAAATTCTTATTAATGTTCATATGTTGACACACCGACTATGCCCACAATTTTAAAAGTTATTATGGACAAATAAATCATTTATTTA
The DNA here is from genome assembly GCF_023864275.1 of Schistocerca cancellata. Classification (NCBI taxonomy): domain Eukaryota; kingdom Metazoa; phylum Arthropoda; class Insecta; order Orthoptera; family Acrididae; genus Schistocerca; species Schistocerca cancellata. Next base: position 179,327,775 of record NC_064626.1, read on the forward strand.
TTATTTATTCATCTCTTGAAACTTTGTAAGCAGATTTTCTCAGGACAGTGTATACCTTCAAGGATCTGCCACTTCATTTCTTTCAACATCTCTGCAACACTCTTCCATAGGTCAGATAAACTTGCGATCATTTGTGCTACCCTTCTCTGTATACGTTCAAGAACCCCTGTTAGTCCTATTTGGTATGGGTTTCACACACTTGAGTAATATCCTCAGAGTGACTTGTAAGCCGTCTTCTTTGTAGAAGGGTTGCACTACTCTGGTGCTCTATCAATAAACCTAAGTCTGCCATCTGCTTTACGCATAACACACTATATGATTGTTCCACTTCATGTCCTTAAGCAGGTATTACACGACGGTCCACCGTGAATGGTACTGGTCTAGCGTGGAAGCCATCTAGCGGTAGAATGGGTCAAACTACAAAAATTAGCAGACGGATTATTCCTGCGCCAAAATAGAGAGCAGATCTAAACTGCCTTCAATCCGCGTATGCGCACTAGGTAGCGATAACTAGCGCATGTGCAGAAGGGGGTACTGCAGTGCTTTCTGCTTGTTATTCACTTATTGTTTGGTGGTTTTCATTTTTTTGCCAGTAGACTTTCACTAGCTGTTTGTGACAGCATTTTTTCTTTTGATTATTTCGTATTATAGAAATGAAATGAAGCAAAGAGGTGTTAAGTGCTAAATTCAGGCATACAGTGAGTAAAGGTGTGTGTGTGTGTGTGTGTGTGCCCACTGTGTCATAATACAATACTCTGGCAATCATTTCTTTCTGACTAATATACATATAATGTTACACGGTAATTTTTGATTTGTATGTTAATGCCTTAGCTTACAAAAGTACATGTTTGAGTTGACTGCATCTCTTGCTTTATTTCAGCGTGCCAGAAAAGAGAAATGGGCAGTGATGGCGAGAAAGTCTGTGCAGTTTCGCCCAGCGCGACATACGAGGACTGCAAAACTGAATAACTTATTACACACTGCATTTCATTTTCCAAACTTGGAAAAATAACATAAGTGCACCTTTAAGTATTGGTCCTTAAAAATGTTGCAAACTGCAGTGCATAAACTCACAAAACTTTTGAAATGGTGGGCTGTGCTATTCTGGGGCTAAAAGCCAGACTCGTAAAAGATTCCCCAGTCAATAGGAAACAATGTTACAACCAGCCTGCAACTTAACAGGGCATGTACTGGTATTTTACCAGTGATCTAGGTTGGTATGATCATCAAACATATGATTTAATGCTTACTTTCGAGGAGGTGAGATAGTCTCCCTCATGACAGTGTTCCAGGAAAGTGGCGCAATTGGACTGAGCAAAGATTGGATAATTGTACGGGCGCTGATAACCACGCTGTTGAGCGCCCCACAAACCAAACATCATCATCATCATCATCATCATCACGACAGTGTCACACTTGCTAATTCCGTCTTCTATCACAGACAGCAGCTTCTCGAAACAGGCCACGCCCATCCTCACGAAGTTCCAAAATTCTTGCGGATCTTCGGACCTCACTTCTTTCATAAGCAATATAATCCTCTGCCTTCATTCCTTGCTTTCAGCTAGGGTCGAAGTCAACAACGTCTGACTTTTCGTTTTTGTTGTCATTCTGCCCTAATCCGAAGTTTTGCTGTCACTGCCAAGGCAACAGCTCCAAAAACAAGAGGGTCCTCCATGTGCAAAATATAAATTTAGATACTGGATACATGTACCTGTGTACCAAGTGTCGTAATACAAAACTAACTGTCTAGTCTGTAATTCAGAACAGTAGTCACTTACACAATAGGATAATTACTTAACAAATAATGATAAAAAACAATGTCTTATTAAATAGGAACCTTCAGCTCACATAAATAATTTGAAGGAATGACCATTCAACATGTCACACGGACCCCCTTGTGTTTCGCACGGTAGAATGAACAGCTTTACAAAAGAGCAGACGGTTCTATTTGCGTTTCGTGCGTTATTACCATCTACTTCGCATGTGCACCAGGTGTATCCCACGTGGATGGTGTAATAGGACTACATGAACCAGCATGTAGTTACAGATATGCATGCCTGGGGCACTGATGCATAGGTGTACAGCTTACGCGCATTGTGTAGTGTGTTACACCCAGGCATTTGCACGAGTTGACCCATTCCTGCTGTGACTCATTGATGATAAAGTCATATTCTTTCATTTTGTGAAGTGCACAATTTTACATTTATGAACATTCAAAGCAAGTTACCAATCTTTGCAGCACTTCGAAATCTTATCATAATCTGACTGAATATTTGTGCAACTTCTTTCAGATTGTACCTCATCATAAAGAACTGCATTATCTGTGAAAGGTCTGAGGTTACTGTTACTACTGTCTGTATGGTGATTAATATGCAACATGAACACTTCCCTAGGGCACACCCGAAAATTATTTCTACGCCTGTCAATGAGTCTCTGTCCAAGATAGCTTGCTGTATCCTTCCTACCAAAGAAGTCTCAACTCAGTCATAAACTTTGCTAGATATCCTATACAATCATTCTTTTGATAAGTGTTGGTGTGGTACTAAGTGAAATGCTTTTTGGAAATTGAGAAATACCACCTCCCTCTGACTGCCTTAATCCATGGCTTTCATGTGGCTGATGTTTTCAGAATCCGTGCTGGCTGGTATGAGGGAGGTCACTGTATTTGAAATACCTAATTATGTTTGAGCTCAGAATATGTTCTGAGACTCTACAACAAATGGACATCAAAAAGATGTTGGACAGTAGTTTAGCGAATCATGCCTGCTGCCCTTCTTGTACACAGGTGTTATCTGTGCTTCTTTCTGACAACTGGGCCATTTTTTCTTTGAGGGATCTATGAGAGATTATAGTCAGAAGAAGGGCTAACTCAGCTGCAAATTCAGTATAGAAGCTGATAAGGATTCCTTTGGGCCCAAGTGCTTTGTTCAATTTTAACAATTTCAGCTGTTTGTCAACTCCACTGACACTACTATTTACTTCACTCATCTTCCCAGTGGTACAAAAATTAAATTAGTGCAATACTCCTGGGTATTCCATTGTAAAGCGACTACTGAAAAGAGTTAAGCATTTCTGTTCATGCTTTGCTACTCTCAATTTCAGTTGCTTTCTTGTGCATGAGTGACTGAACACTAATTTTCGTGCCTTTGCATTACAACCAGAATTTCTTCAAATTTTGTAAACGATATCTCAACAGGCCACTTTCTTAAACTCATTTTGAAAATCTTAGAAGTGAAACAAGTCTGTAATTAGAGACGGTTTGCTTATGTCCAGTTTTATAGATCGGTGTTACTACTGCATGTGTGTGCTTCAGGAAGTACACCCTCAATCACTGATTTATTACAAACACATCCTAAGGCTAAGACTATTGTCAGAAAAAAGCTTTTAATATTCTGCAAGAAACACCATCGTAACCATAAGAGTTGAAGTGAATTGAATTGATGAATTTTTTTGTATCCTTTGGAACAATATTTTTGAAACTAATGTCTCTTGGCACAAGAACATCTAATGCATCTGCATTTGGTTGGTTGTTAGTGCATGCACTATTTGCTGAAACTGATGTGAAGCTGGTGACCAATGATCTGAAGGTATCATTTATATTCTACCAAAGCCAGTTTCTATTGACTCCAGATAGTTTTTACCATATTCTTGTAGTATTCTAAGTGTAGTGCATGTATTTCACTTTTAAATAACAGACTGGAGGACTTTCTACTACTGATGGTATTGGAGATTCAACTCTTGACAGTAGCTTATCCCCTGAATTATGTAGATCTCACGTCTTCTACCATAAGATGCTTTAATCCCTAGAGTTATACATTCCTCATCTTTGTATCTGTTTGAGTTGCCCTTGTTTAGGGGGAAAAAAGAAACAACAGTGCTGTAAAAATAGATTATGTTCAAGAAGTAGTTAAATATTTCATCTATACTGTCTACTTCATAAATTCTAAACACTGTGGCTGTGTCACTGTTTATGGTCCTATGATACATTATTTTTCTTCTATTATTTGTTCCTAACTGTTCAATATATTTTATTGTTAATCAAGATAAACCATTGGCTGTTGGTTTTACAAAAAATCACATGTTGTTGGGTCTGAACTGATTAAAAGCTGCTTTATGAAGTTTAAGCTGTCCTGCTGATGGGCTGTAAATTGTCAGTACTGCAAGGTTGTGTGTTCCTTGATCCACTACTCCACTGCAGTATAAGTAACAGCATCCCATCCCTAAGTCTCCCCTGACCAGAGTTCTGGGTGACTTTTCTGAACTGTAGCCCTCTTTCCCTAAACCTCTCCAGTCCCCTCTTCTTTCCCCTTCAACTTTTCTGCCAGAAGGAGCCACTGGCTCCGAAACTTTGTAAAACTTTAAATCCTTTTGTGTGTGTATGTTACCCTGCCACTGCTTGGTGAGTAGATTTTTTATCTATCTTTACTTGAGTATAAGATGACCTAATTTTTTTTAAAGCAACCCTTTGATAAAATTTTATTTTTAACATATATTGACTATTCAGAATTACAAACTGTTTCATTAACATAAAGTATCTGCCTAAAAAGTTAACATTATACCTATTTTAAATCTGCACCAATTATTGATAAAAAGATGTTTGCATTAGTTTTTATCTACACTTCCTTATTTGCTTAGCATCTAAGTCAGTCGTATGTAATATCATTACTAGTATCACCTGGGATGACAATTTCACCTACACCTAACCAATGAAAGGTACAGAGAGAAGCAGTGTATTCTAAGTGAAACAACAATTGAATTTAAAATTTTGGATGCCATAAAATTTTTGCTTTTTCTCCCAAATAAGTTGTGATTTATGATTCTGTGTTTAAGGTAGGACCTGAGAATGCAGCTGTTTTTTCCAAGTACATGGCGGATTTTATATCCACAGTCACATAAGAATATGACAATATTTTCCTTCATCTCTTGAAACAGCAGCTGACACACACCTTTCCATTCCTGTCATACCATCACAGCTCATGTTGACAACATTGCTACACGAAACGCATAAGTACACCACTGGCCTCTATCTATAATCTCCTGCAGAAATGTTTACTGCTGTTGAGTGTTTGCTCAATTTGGAAGCCAATTCAATTCCTAATACACATGAAATGCAGAAATGCAGCTAATAAAAAAAAGGTAGGAAGAAATATTAATTGTCATCTCTTTTTCATCACTACTATGAAAATAGTAAAGTTTTCTCCTTCTTATAAAGTACATTTTGGTAAAAACCATGAAAAACAATTAACAGTAATTGTTAAAAAAGAACAGCATCTATGCAGTGCAAGTAGTTTAGAACAGAGCTTGTCCTCTCAACATCTTTGGCCTGCTTGGCAGGCACAACTGTTTCTAGTCTATGTTATGCAGCACATGGACAACACTCAGCTGCAGTTTACAATCACCTCACACACACACACACACACACACACACACACAAATTATTGTAATTTTTTAATTATAATTCTGTAAGTATAATATAAAATTTATGCAAAATTCCCAGCACTTTGCCCCATATATCAGCTTACACAGGGTGTATACATGGACAAGGAAAAAAATTCCCGGATTTCCTGGTTAAAAATATAAAAATACACTTTCTCCCAGATGAAAACACATGTTTTCCATGTTATTAAGTGACGGTATATTTTCCCTCGGAACTGTAAAACTTATCAGTCCTTTGAATGGTTATGTTTTTATACACGCTCGTAGAATTTCCCGGCACTTTAAAAACGAAACTCAGGGAAGAAAACTCCTCTTGGAAAGATTTTTGATGTGCAGCAACATGTACACTGCATAGTTTCGTATTATGAAAGTGTAAATTTGAATTCCACTAAACACCGCATGTTACTTTCCGAACCATTGTACTCAAGATTGAGAAGCGCTTTTGTAAGCCAGTCATAACTCATGTCACGTGATCCTGCCAGCCGATGACAGCGGATATTCAGACCACAGGAGACGTGATGTAGTCAGCTAATAGCAACACCACTGTTAAGTAGTGCAGATGCACAAAGAGGAAAAAATGTTTTAAATTAATATACATAGTGTTGCTACAAGAAAAGCAAAGCTTTCACATATAACATTGGTCTCTAAGGTCAATAAGCTGCATCAGAAGCTAACCTTTACATATATCACACAAATGTGCCAGTAAAATTTTTTGCCAAGTCCAGTGACTTGCCCTCAAAGTTTTCCACAAATAAATTAGCTACAGCATAGGAGAGAGAGCTTCCCATAGCACATCAATTTGCTCATAATAATGACATGAATGATCTTCTGGGCTTGAAATACTTCTAAATGGCTCATCATCAAATGCTCTGTGATTTAAGAAATTCAACGTACATTCTTGCACTTAGTTCAACTTGCGTAAAAGGAAATTTACTTTGAAAGTAAAGCTTTTCAAACCACCATTTGTAATATTTTCCTGTGACCTGTTAGAAATAGTTTCGTTTCAGTAGTCATCAGAGAGCACCAGATAACAGATGCCACCACACTTTGGCAGCTGCTATGACGCAGGAAGCCCGTATGTTCGCACGTGTAAAACATCGGAAGATATTACATTATGTCATAAGAGAAAAAAAGACATCAAAGGATCAAGAGCATCGGAATTTCGTGAAGCATACTAAAATGGCACATTTAAAATGCATACTTAAAGAACACATTCGTATGTCCAGATTCCCAATCAAGTAGGCCTCGACCTGATACTAAGCTTTTCAGTTGGGTTTCGGGATGGAAATTTTCTTGGAGTACCAGTACTGTATTAACTCATTTTTGATTCTTTATTATGGCATAATGCCATACATGCTAGAAGATGAAAACGTGCCCTTGAAATGCAGCGAGCAGTTGAAATTAGCCAATAGTGTGGAACTAAACACTTTGTTTCAAACAAATTGACTGCCTCAGCGCAAAACATTAATAAAAACCAAATTTATTTAGCAAACCAACAAAAATAACTTCATTGTCCTACAAGGCGATTAACACGTGGCTATCAGAAAAGTGGAAATAAAATAAAATCTGAAACTAACAACGTATATTAGCCTTCCGTAATAATGTGAATGTATTTTAATTCACCTGATAGCTCCCAGCCACAGAAATCCATTTTGTTTTCATTTGACGTGAGAGAAGTAAACGAAGAGGAAACAGCAAAATCACTAAATGTAAACACGGGTCACTTGGAGACTACACACTTCCACACTATAACTCAGACTGCTCTGCACATCAGCCTCGGATCTACGATATTTCTGAACCGGGGCAATACTAAGATAGTGGCGCCCCCTCCCCCAGCTCCCCTCCATCGAGTGTTTGAGATTCGGTGTCAAAAATTTGAAAAAATCGAATTTTCAAAAATATGTTCATTTTGTAGTGCACATCTTTATAAAGAGTCTGATACATAAAACATGTATGTTCAAGAAAATGTAAGACATGTTATTTGGTCTCAAGTGTGCCAGAGTGCAGTGCCCTCCCGCTTCACACAGCGTTCTCCTATGGCACGTTATTTCGCTCTGTGGAACTGAAACTTGTATATTTTGTACTGGTTGCCATCAAACTATATTCAGGACAGTGGAAATTAAAATGTCCTGTTGTGCCTCTCCTGTTTCCAGTCATCCGGTTTGACATCCTGCCCTCTTTACAAAAACTCGCAATCAATATTGGATGCTAGAGGGGGACTGTACAACTCGCCCTTACTAGTGTGGGGATCTAGCCAAAATTTTTCTGACAAAATTTCATTTCCTGGGATACATCGAGAAGATAATATGTAATCTTTCTTACCTGTTATTCCTGGTAGTCTGAATCTATGAATTTCCCAAGTAATTATAGCAACACTGATCATTCGCAAATCCAAACAACAGCATAATCAGACAGCAACTGGCGTTCACTCGTTCGTCTTTACTCCGCTCAGCTTGTATAGCCCGGTCCCCTTTTGCCTGCAGGAAAGTTTACTTCTAGATTCGACGAGGATTCTCCTGAAAGACATCACGTACACTATGCACGCGTTCAAAAATCAACTTATGATTTTTTTTTATTATTATTTTTACTATGGGACCAAACTGCTGATGTCATCGGTCCTTAGGCTTACACACTACTTAATCTAAATTACGCTAAGGACAACACGTACACCCATGCCCAAGGGAGGATTCAAACCTCCAACGGGGGGGGAGCCCCGCGAACCATGGCAAGTCGCCTCAGACTGCACGGCTACCACGTGCAGCTTATGATTCATTCAGAAAACAACTTACAGAGTGTATTCAAAAACCAACACATCAAAATCATATGAGTAATTGATAGATCAATGTGCGCTGGATGCTAGGCGCTTTGCGAAACGAGGTTTTTGGGCGCGGCAGTAAAATTTTTCCCGGTAGCATCTCGCTGCAATTGCTTACACAGCTAACAGCCACATTTCTGTAGCCAGAAACGGGAAGGTACTACTCATATGCCACTCAACTGCGCATGCACATGAGCCCGCTCACTACTGCTTAACGAATCTAATGTAAACAGTTGTGACATCACGCTCATAGGGGGGGCAATTTGTTGTTATGAAGCATTGCACAGTCTTCCTAAAGCCTTTGACACATTTTGCTGTTGGCAAACCCTTGTATGAGCACTGTGTTTAGTTGAGGTAAATGGCACATTTCCTTTACAATTTATGTTTTATTTTCCTTTTGTTTTCTCATTCACGTTTTATTGTTGCAGTTATTCTGCAGTAGCATGATACAGTAATATCCTTTGTTAGAGTATCAATTCTTACCAGTCAAAATTACAAAAAATTGACTGAAAACTAAAACAAAAAAATTACCGGAATTCTAAAAAATTCCCTGGATTTTCCTCGTTTTCTCCCAGATGAAAAAATTCCCGGGTTTTTCCCGGATCTCCCAGTTGTCCCAGGTCATATACACCCTGTTACACTAAGAATTTCAAAATTTACTCTGGAGACAACATTCACTGGGTTTATAGAAGTAAGTGTACAAAATTTCATAATTCCAACCTTCATAAAGTCTAAGAAAAAGGTATATAAACTTTAAAAACATAATTTTCATGAAGTGCTGAGTCGCAGATAGGCACAACAAAAAGACTCTTACAACGCAAACTTTCGGTCTTCATTAACAATAGAACCACACACACACACACACACACACACACACACACACACACACACACACACACACACGCGCGCGCGCGCGCGCAAACAACTCGCACACACTCTCAGGCAACTGAAAATATTGTTACATTTCATTCTGGATTTTCCATTGTTTAATTTTCAGGAAGTGCAATTTAAAAGTTCAGTTCATGTTTTTCTTATGTCACAACCCAATTTTTTTTCTTAAGTCACCTCTTCAGAAAGCCTCAATGTCATTTTTCCCTTCAAAGCTTCTCTTCTGATTTCCTGTTTACTGCCATCTTTCCTTTACCAGATCTTAAGCTGACTTTTCAGCTGCAGAAAGGTGCTGTAAATTATTTTTCTCAAGATGTCTCGAGTGAAATTTCCTATTTTGAAGCCCATTCTCTCTAATACCTTCATCCTTTGTACAACCTCTCCATGCATCATAAGTTGCAATTCTGAAAACTGTAGCATATGAATATGTGGTTTTAGGGCATTGTTTCCATATGAGTGAATTTAGAGACTCATTTGGATTCAGGATTTTGCCACGTACACACTTTTTAGAAGTTCAGGATCAACCAGAAACGTGTAAGTGGGCTTAACAACATCCAGGATACAATTTGGAAGCCTCTCCTTGTGAATGTAGGTGGTGTTATCCTTCTGAGCCTGTATATGTAAGTGTTGCTTCAAAACGTGGGCAAGGCAAGGTCACATCATGCATTTAATTATTTTTCAGGCACTTTGAATGTGATTTCATCACTGAAACTTTGGGAACTTACTGCTCACAATTTCTACTAATAAATAAAAAAATAAACTGAAAAGTGACATTTTCAGTCAATTTCATGAATGTCCCCTTAAAAGTATTAAATAATAGCCCATTAAAACAAATCATAATCAAATTAGACATTACCTGTAATTGTGTCAGCACCAGGAGTGTGAATGCTAGTGGAAATGGATAATGATGGGAAGGTTAATCTTCTAGGTCTTTTCAAAGGAGCCATCAATGCACTCTCCCCAATGGCACTCTCTTCAAGAGAGAGTACTTAATTCTGGGTGGTTGGTAGGAGATTTGAAGACTGCTTCTACCAAATGTAAGTCCAATACCCTAGCTATTGTGCTGTCTTATTTGGTATGAATGACTGGAGAAGAAAAGAATAAGAGAATAGTATACACATATAGAGCTCAGATGGAAAACTAAGCTGCTAAGTGAGATGAAGTCTGAGTTAGGGCAAGAAGACGACGAACAGATGAAACCAAAGACATAAGAAGAAAAAAAAGTTGGTGCACTCAATCTTAATCTGCCTTAAAAAGGAATTAAATACGGAACGATGCCAATTTTTCACCAACTACCTTCCGAATAATAAGCTCTCTTTAAAAACAATAAGTTTGCATACCACTGAAAGCATTGGTGTTCCAGAATGCTCTTCTCGTAAGTGGAATTTTGAACACATAACACTATTATACATACAATACACTTGAGTAAACAGCTGACATGTAGCTACACAAACAAGTGGACAATGTTACCTTCATGAAATGAACCATGAATTCACCTCAACAGATTAGTCTTACATTCAGTGGGAACACTGGGAAATCAAAGGAAATAACTCAAAATGAATTTAAACAACAAACAATAGTACATACTGAAAAAACTGTGGGGACAGGACAATAAGCACTATGCAAGGAAACAGGCACACAAAATGTAACAGAAAAATCCGAAATTTACAAGACAGATACCTTGTAATGAGTTCAAACTTATTATTGACAAAGTACTGTCATTAAAAACCTCACAGTCAGCTGTTACTTGGTAAACTGTGTGATGCGACATATCACTTTCGTAAAATGATGTGTCACCAAGCATCTGCCTGACTGACAGTTGAGAGTATTTTTATTAAAGTAGTTTACAATCAAAAACTGCCTGGAAGCTTTGTTATTGTTTGTGCAGTAAACCATTATGGTAGGATGTTGTGCATCTCCAAAAGGGGGAGTGCAGGGGGGGGGGGGGGGGGAGCAACAATCAACAATAGTAGTTTACTACACACTGCGGTACCTGCCAGTTAGGCAGTTATTCCGCACTTCAACATCCCAGCTCAGAGAAGGACACACTATCAAATAAAGATCATGTCTTGACAGTGCGGCTGATTTCACCAAAAACAAGAGAAAAAGAGTTAGCTGTTAAATAGGTGTTAGCATACTGTTGTTATGTCTTGAGCTGTCAAGTGGACATTTAGATTGAAGTTGAGAGATTATTGCAGTGTTCCTTATAAATAGATATTAATCTGAAGAGTTATTGTATTTGAAACCTGTGCCTACTGTAGAATTTCGAAATGAAGTTTGAGCTTCTCCAGATCTTCTCCGGCCATGAAAAAATAAAATGCTGAGCCAACTAAAGTGAAGGTTATACCTCAGGAGCAAATTAGTTATCTGTAATTATGGGAAAATCACAGTTGATTTCCTCCTTAATTAACTCTGATATTTTTACTTTATCTCACTCTTGTCATGTTATTAATTTTCGTTTCACTTTCCCATATGGTGCATTCATAAACATATGCTCCTTGGTGACACATTTGCATAACACTTGTATGAAGTAATCTTTTCTTCACAGTTTTTGCCAGAACCTCAAACTTCAATAATCAGTAGGTATCTTAGATTTATGTAATATACATTTACAACACTTCACAAATCTTGCAGTTTTACATTTAAAGGGGAGAGGGAGGGGGAGAGGGGGAGGAGAGGGAGAGGTACATGACAAAGGGGGGGGGGGGGGGCTTGAACACAAAAGGACTTCTTTTCTCTGATATGCAGTTAAATTATATAAAATATTTTCATCTGAGTATTGTCTTTTACATAACACAAAAACCTATAAGACACAGGATCATATTCTGGAGCTATGCAATGTCTGTCTTGACACTTAAACATTGGGTCATCACACTACATTAACAAATGGTCAATGGAAATAACATATTTACACTGAAAATAAGTTCATAATACACACATACATTACTTTGAATCTTTCAGTTTTTCTCATATTGTTGGCTCTATATTGATTTTTATCATTTCATCTAACTTCTTGAGTCGGTTTGCACATCATATGAATTAATACTGCTGTACTTTCACAGAAAAAGTTGCACACACTACAAAAAACATTGTTTTTCGAAATAAACTGAGTACTACAAACAATGTTCTCTAGACTGACTGGTATTTCCAACAGTTACTGCAGGATTTATTTTTCAGTTCAACGTTTCGTAATATACCTTTCTGATCAAGATGACCTAGCCTACCTAGAAACGTGTGTCCTTTATGTTGGGTATTTATCTTATTACCAGTTCATTACAAAGGGAAGAGATTATTTATCCTAAATGAAACCTGAAAATTTTTTGTTAACATGAAATGATGCACGTACATACATTCATACATCAACTAATGTGATTGCACGTTTAACTGATATTGTTTGGTACCTGTACTATACAACAGTCAGTAAATAAGCAGGAAATAGCAGGCCACACAGAAACAGATGCTGTACTTTCACAGCTGTTATTCCTAACTACAGATTCTGGCACAACTGTTCTTCTTGGCAGTATCTGTCTTTCTTTTTTATGCTTCTCTCCTTTCACATGACCTTGCACTGTGTGGTGCTATTTGTAACTTCAGACTTTTGGGCACAACTGTTCTTGGCAGTTATTCGTTTCTTTTTAGGCTTTATTTGCTTTGTATGTCCCTCCACTGCCTGTGAATTAACAAGTTCACCTCCACCGCTGTTATTTGGAACTTCAGACACTCTAGCATAACTTTTCTTTTTGGCAGTTTTTCGTTTAATTTTATCCTTCTTTTCTTTTGGATGATCATTCATTGCTTGGTAATTAACAAGTTCATCTTCACAACAATTATTTGGAACTTCAGACAGTCTGGCACAACTGTTCTTCTTGGCCGTTTTTCGTTTCATTTTATGCATCTTTCCTTTTGAATGACTATGCACTGCCTGGTAATTAACAAGTTCACCTTCACAGCTGTTATTTGGAACTTCCAACATTCTGGCACAACTGTTCTTCTTGGCAGCTTTTCGTTTCATTTTATGCATCTTTCCTTTCGAATGACTATGCACTGCCTGGTAATTAACAAGTTCACCTTCACAGCTGTTATTTGGAACTTCCAACATTCTGGCACAACTGTTCTTCTTGGCAGCTTTTCGTTTCATTTTATGCATCTTTCCTTTCGAAAGACTATGCACTGCCTGGTAATTAACAAGTTCACCTTCACAGCTGTTATTTGGAACATCAGACATTCTGGCACAATTGTTGTTCTTGGCAGTTTTTCGTTTCATTTTGTGTGCCTTTCCTTTCAAATGACCATGCACTGCCTGGTAATTAACAAATTCACCTTCACAGCTATCATTTGGAACTTCAGAAACTGTGGCACAACTGTTCTTCTTGGAAATTTTTCGTTTCCTTTTATGCTGCTTTCTTTTCACACGAACAGGAACTGCCTGGTAATTAATAAGTCCATCATTGCGTAATGTACACTTAAATCTCCCATTCTGGTGCCTTACAATACCATACAGTTCATCACCTGCATCACACAATTCCTCTGAACTCTGACCATTTTCATATATGATAGGAAAAACGGGAGCTCTTTTCTTTTCTTTGTTACCAGTGTTTGATCTCCCTTGTAATGATCTAACAATCTCCGAATCACAAGTGGTGAAAGCAACAGGAGATTCTTCACCACTGGAAGATTGAATTGAGTGGTAAGAAAAGGAAGTGGTACAATCAACTTTTCCTCCTAGATATCTGCGAATGCTATGATCTTCATGAAGAACACTGTCAATGTCTTCGTACTTCTCTTGACTGCTAGTCTGACTTCCCAAACTTTCCAATGGGAAACACTCTTCAGTGTTTTCTCTGAGTAATCGTATCACCTGGTTCATCATAAGCATTGTCTCTCACAAGTCTACCTGCTACAGAGGCACTTTCCTCATCACCAGCAAAACAAACTGTCACTCTATTATTTCTAGTATCACACGATGTTTGATCTGCAGGAATATCTTTATTACCAGTGGGAAAAACAAATAAATTTTCAACTTCATTTAAATCTTTTATTTCCGTTTTTATGATTTTTGGCCGGTGTGTGTCCGACTTTGGCAACGGTGACTGTCTAGTTTCTTCAGTATCCTCCGATTCCAAATTCTTTGACTGCATATTGATTCCAGTCTCTGAGGTTAATGAAATGCAACACTTGGCGTTATCAGAATATGGCACTTCCATTTTTATACTTTTGGTCTCATGTCTGCCTAACTCGAGCACATCAGACTTTCTTCTCTTTCTACCTCCTTCAAACAGAGCAATCTCCATTCTTTGTTCATACGATGACAGAGTTACATATTCAACTCTAAGTCCTACAAGTTCTTCACTTAACTTGTTCAACATTATATTAACATTTATTAATTTGTGATATATTTTAAAATTTGTTTCCTTTTTCCCAATGTATGGTAGCAAGGCATCATAGTTCCGCTTGCAGCATGTGAAAGTATCATCCATCAGGCTTGCTAATTCAGCAACTGATGTTTTTAAATCTTCTATTGTTTTTATGTGACTCATTATGTCGAACAACAGAAATGGCCCTGTGCAATGCAGAAACTGAATCCTGAAATAAGAAAAAGATTTTTTAGAGACAGAATTCACTGTGACACTTCAATACTACTTCACTTGCAGAATTATGATGCGAACCTTAAGGATGAAAGTAATTTTTGCATTATGTGTCACTGCCAAGTAACACAGCTTGACAAAACTTGGACCATATGCATAAAGAACTGCCACGGTATAGTACAGAGGGTAATGAGACAAACAGAAATGTGTCTTATTTAAAGACAATACTGATACTGAAGTCACCATTCATAATGTTCCCTTGGAGATTACAAATGTTGCGACATTGTTCTTAATAGGGACTGCAATGTATGATCTGCAACTTGCTCCCATGCTGGCCTCAAGGTTGATAAGGAATTCTTGTGGTACGACGTTCAACTCCTCCACTAGTGTGGTTGACAGCTGCTAGATGCTCATTGGTATACATGGACATGCTGCAAAACTCTCACCAATGCATCCCACATATGTTTGATGGCAGTTAAGTCAGGGGAATGGGCAGGCCAGTCCAATCATTGAATATCCTTTTGTTCCAAGAGCTCCTCCACTTACACTTTTCAATGTGGTTGTTCATCGTCATCCATAAAAATGAAGTCAGGATCAGATACACCCTTGAAAATATGCACATGGGGGAGGTGTACATTGTCACAGTAACGTTGACTAGTGAGTGTACTGAGTTCAAAGATTTCGAGATTAGTATGCCCATGCAAAGTTATGCCTCCCCAAGCCATAACACCTCAACCACTAAAAGAATAGTGTACAACAGTGTTGGATGTACACTAATATGGTGACACGTGGGAACATGTAATGCAGCCAGGAACATTGTCAAACATGATCGCTTTGTTGGTCCAGGTATTATAGTGTGGGTAGGCATAACGTAGCATGGGCATATTGAGCTCCACATCTTTGAACATGGTTCACTCACTGGTCAGTGTTATTATGACACTGTACTACTCCTCCATGTGCATCTTTTCAGGGGTGCTTTCGCCCCAAATTAATTTTTATGGATGACAATGCGCAACTGCATCAAACAGTGCAGGTGGAGGAGCTCTTGGAATGAGAGGATATTTGGCAAATGGAATGGCCTGCCCATTCCCTAGACTTGAATCACATGGAGCACATGCAGGATGCATTGGGGAGAGGTATTGGAGCATCTTCATGGACAATAACAACCATCAAACAGTTGTCCATCATGCTGGTGGAGGAATGGAATGCCCTGCCACAAGAAATTATTATGAACCTGGTGGCCAGCACAGAAGCACGTTGCAGAGTGCACACTGCCATCCATGGGGATCACACACCCTATTAAGAACCATGTCCCATCATTTGTAATGTCCAGGGGACCAATGTGGATGGCGGTGACTTCAGGGATGAATAAGTACCTGTGACAACGAATTACCAGCTGCTGTCAGTTACCATGTTGTTGTACACAGAGCAAAGTTCAGAATATGATCTTAAAAGGTGTCCGCGTAGTGTAATCCTTTCGTAAAATGATGGAATATGGACATTTTTTATTTGTCATTAAGAGTGATTTGAAAATGACATGAAATACAGATGTTAGAAATGTACTTGACAATGACACTTAGTCGAAATTAGCTAATTGGACAATTAAATAAACATCCCATTAGAGCCTACTGTGGACCATGTTTACATTTATTAAACTTCAGTGTAATAACTGTCTTTGAATAAAAGTCTCATTTCTGTTTGTCTCATCGCATACTTATTTCAGTTATCTTCTGTAGTACACTGTAACAGTTCCTTAAACATATGATCCAAGTTTTATCGAACTCTTGTTAACTGGCAGTGATATCATGCGAAAGTTACTTTTGTCCTTAACTTTTGTGTACTAATGTATTTAACTATTGTACAGTGACATGAAATAAGAGAAATGAGTACACAAAAACTGATCAATATGAAACAGAGTACAGGAGGTGGTGATGAATTTCGGATGCTCAACACAGCATATTCATCATCACACTTACTGGGTATCACATACAAGCAAAATTGCTGCAATGATTCCTGAGGAACACTTAACAGATTTTTTTTTTTTCTGGAATGTCTGCCTTTGTCGACACAGAACCGTATTTCATCACCGACAAAAATCATTTTCAAGTTATCTCATCATGTATTAAAGTCCAAAAACCATTTGGAACAACTTCCTTACGATGCACTAAACTATGACACTGAAAATATTCTTCTAGCAATTTCCATGGGGTGAGTTTAGTGTGTCTAAAAGGTACGTTACAATGGTTCAGAAAATTCTTTTTGACAAGTGAGCCAGAATGATTAAAAGGTTGCTTATCTTTGAATAAATGATGAGAATAAAGAAAGTCATAAGAGAGTTAGTGTCTACATTTACCCTGGTGTCTTCATAGTCGCATAAAACTAAACTGAGCTTGACTTGAGATGCTACTTAATGGAATGAGAATCAGATGAATCAAACTGCTAAAACTGCCTGTTAGAGCTCGAACTGCATCAATGTTTTCTCCTATTTTAAAACATTTGTTACAATGTCACTACCTAATGTCAGATAGGATGGTGGACAGATCTCCTGCCACACTGAGGGTTGCCCTTGTGCACCATATGAAATGCATGTAGTAAAAATATGTTGCATTAAAATGATATTTCATGAGCTTCAGATATTGGTAGATTATTCTTCTGGAGGAGAAATTTTGTTTCTATGGACAGTGTCCAGTCCTTGATCTGGGAAGCATTATTTCCTTAGATCAATGTGATGCAAGGATAGCCACACATGGGTGGTCGATTTGATTCACTGCTGTTTTGTTTACCATCTATAATTACTAATCTTCTCACTGAAGTATGACCCTTCCATCAAACAATGAGCATGCTACTGAATAGTACATTAACTGCAAAGAAAGAAAATGATAGATTAATACAAAAAGCAGACCTGTCAAAGTCAAATCCGTCCAACAGAAATACAAAATGATAACAAAAATAAGTGTGTGCATAAGAACTCTACACTCTACAACATACCCAGTGCCTCCAATGACATCACAATAAACCCAACAAGCCTAAGCTCTGCACATAAATATAAAATATGGAAGTTGAAAATGCTATGAAAAGGACAGATTGCTACTCGCCATACAGTGGAGATGTTGAGTGACAGACAGGCACAACAAAAAAAACTGCTAAACAAGTAAGCTTTCAGCCAAAATACCGCTTCTTAGCAATCTATCCTTCTTATAACATTGTCATTATTCCATCCTGGATTTTCCGCTGTTTAACTGGAAGTTGGTGGCATACAGTAAGAGGAAAGACAAGGTCACAGCTATGCAGGGAAACAAAAATGAGTTTTTAGTAAGTGATGACTTACTGTTGGAGGATATCACTCTTCCCAACTGCAAAATTGACGTGTGTCTTGAAATTAGAATGCAACAACTCAGCAAACATTTTAAAAATATAGTACATGCAAAACAAGCAATGGCAGAACTGGATTCCAAACCTAAACATAATTACAGAGGTGTCTTTGTACATGCTGAAATGAATTTGGTAAGAAGCAGTAACTGCGAAGAAGAAATCGCAAACTATACAAGAAACATGGTTCATGTGACAAAGTGACTACGTGGCATCCAAGCTCATACTTCATGGAATCACAAAAAGTAGGTCAGTGAGTGACAAATATAATTCCAAGACAAACTGTTCTTCAGAACAATGTGACTGTTTTAGAGCTATATTCACTGACCAAAACAAATTTCCATGTGATATTGCCCAAGATCGAATGGGATACATTTAAACTGAAATTGCCCTAGGACATAACGATACAGCCGTCCCCAAAATTCATACGAAATGTCTGATACCACATTTTTATATGCATCCGGATAATTATTGGACAATTTAGTGCTTCCCAGGGACTTGTATGTGTGTCTATATGTATATCATTCTGTCCAATTTGCTAATAATACTTGATATTAATTGTGAAAGCAAACAGAAGGTTCCGGAAAAACGTATATTGTCATAATTATCAAGGGATTGTTGTCATTAACAAAATCACATACAAATGCTGGATTGAATGTATAGTAAATAAATTGAAGGCATAAATATTTGGCAGAAAATGTTAAAATACTGTGGAAGTGTTGGCATAGGTGGTCAGCACCTCTAATTACCATAATTACAATTGAGTAATGAGCTAACACAAAGAAGCTCATTATCTTTAAAATCAGCTTAAAAGTTATTAACAAGCGATGCATTTTTGTTTGTTATTTATTTTTATGTCTTCCTGTGCAATTAGTATCCTTCGTAATTACATTTCTAATTAACTCTCCAATTGTTTACATCTCACAGTTTTCCAACTGCAGAAATTAAGGCCTTATTCGTACATAATTCTATGTATTTAATTGGATAAAGCACGAGCTCTGTACTACCGTTACATGTTAGGAAACAAATCCAAACTGTAATTAATTACGTAACTAAAATAATATGAGGGACATTATTGTAATAAAAGTTCAGAATGATTTTCTTATGGAAAACTAAAGATATTACTAGAGATGATTGTAATTCAAATATTGTATTTTATACCTCATTCAGCTGAACATCAATTTCTTTATGTTTTGTAAATTTAATTGTAGCATTGAAATTGTACAAAATTAATAATGGAATATTTTGTGAGCAATTGTTCAAATTCTATATAAGGGAAAGCAGCGAGGCTGTGTGGCAGTCAGTTAATTGTTGCTGAGTCTGCTAGAGAGTTTGATTGGAAGTCAAAGAAATCTGTGAAGTCTGTTTTGTCTGCATGACTGTGCAGTTTGGATGTCAATGTGAGTAAATCTTGTTAAACATGAAAATTTCGCATTCATTCAACAATGGACCAGGGAGAAGAAACTTAAGTTAAGTAACATTCAACATGAATCGTTACATTTGGTGGAGTTGAGCTGTGATTGATGTTTGAAATGTGGAAATATGTTTAACAAGTGACTGTTTCAGGTGAACATAAGACAAATGCTGTAGTAACACTGTTCACGTTACGTCGCACTTCACTTAGCGTAGACCGAGACTGTGTCCTAGGCATGCCCGATGTTGACTGACTGTGCTCCGCCTGTCCTGCCGGAGTTGTTGTTGTTCTTGTTGTTACGCCGGCAGAGGGCGCGTCCGAATTCTCGCGTGCCCTCTGGTGGACGGGACTCTACTTGCGGCAACTACCGTCCATGACGCGCCGTGCCAATGTGCGCCTCCCGCGATCTTTCTGGTGGCTACTACACTCCTCCTCCTTCGGGGGGTGAAGCCACTGTGATCCACTGCGTCGGAAGGTGGAGCGTCGGGCAGGAGCGATGACTTCCACATCCATGGGATGGCCGGAGTCGAGGGAATCTGCCAACCCTCGAGCCGGAACCCTCGAATACAGCTGGAAGTGACCCACACGAAGAGGCCCCCGTCGTCCCACAACCGGAGCCCGGGACAGAACGGGCGACAAGCTGTCGAACTCTGGATCCTGTTCCACCTCAGGAGGGGCAAGACCCAGTGGCGGGGACGAAGGGGAAGGGACGACCACAGGGGAACTAGCCCCCTGCGAAACTGGGCCGGCTAGGGGGGCCGGCTCTCACTGGGGCAGCTCGAATGACGGCGATGCCGGTGCTGGAGCCACTGGAGGCTGCCAAGGCTGAGAACCATCACAGTGCGGCAGAGTCACAGCGGGGAGAGGAGGTAACATCCCCTGTGAAACCAATACAGGTGCCGGCAATGGGGAAGCCGGTGCCCGAACGTGGACGTAGCTGATTTTGGTGACGACGTACCACCCGGTCCCCCACCTCCAAGGTATAGAGCCGGCGGCCATGACGGTGCAGGACCACCGCCGGTATCCAACGTGGATTGCGACCAAACCCATGGGCCCAGACTGACATACCCAGTGGAAAGCCAGGTACTCCGTTTTGGGAAGACTGGCGAGGACCAGGCTGGAGGAGGTGCAGCAGAGTCCTAGGTTGACGCCCATGGAGGAGCTCTGCAGGGCTGCGGTCTCCCATTGGTGTGGTCCGGGTATGCCGTCAAGAAAAACGTCAATGCTTCCTCTGCAGGAAATTCGTGCACATACTTTTTCATCTGCGTCTTAAAGGTGCGCACCATGCGCTCAGCTTCCCCATTCGATTGTGGATGGAAGGGGGGAGAGCAAACGTGCCGAATACCGAAGCGCCTACAAAAATCCTGGAAGGTCTGCGAAAGAAACTGCGGTCCATTGTCCAAGACCAGGGTGATTGGCAGACCTTCCACAGAAAAGATTTTTGCTAGTGCCTGGATTGCAACTTCTGAAGTGGTTGAGGAGCAGCGAACCACATATGGGAATCGGGAATACGCATCAATGACAATGAGCCAAAAGCCATTGAGAAACGGCCCCGCAAAATCGATGTGAACACGTTCCCATGCCTTGGTTGCCGGCGGCCATGAAGAGAACGCTGCCCTGGGAGATGCTTGTTGGCTCGCACACTGGGAACAGGCGGCCACCAAGTGCTCAATTTCTCTGTCAATACCGGGCCAGTACACATGTCTGCGAGCCAAGGTTTTAGTACGGGAAACACCCTTGCCCCGCATGTAATAACTTGAGGGCCTCCCGTCGTAAACTTGCAGGAACAACCACGCGAGGAGCTGTATCATCGGTAGCCAGAAGGAGAACTCCTTCCAAGACCGAGAGGCGGTCTCGTAGAAGAAAATAATTACGAAGAGGGTCCGAGGCCCGGCCCGGAGGGCGGGACGACCACCCCTGCTGAATGAGGCGAACTACTTGCCGGAGAACCGGGTCAGCCGCCGTTTCCCTGGCGACTCGAGAACTAGTGATCGGGAAGCCATCAACCGCCTGGCGGGACGCCACATCCAAATGAAAACACATAATCTCCTCTCGATCAAATGTAGGGTCCGGGCCCACCGGAAGACGGGAAAGAGCGTCGGCGTTGGCATGCTGGCCTGTAGGGCCAAAATGAATGTCATAATGGTACTTAGAGAGGAACAAGGCCCAGCGCTGTAGTCTGTGGGCCGCCCTATCCGGGGCCAAATAACGATATTAACGGCTTATGGTCAGTGATTAACTGAAACTTCGTGCCATACAAGAAAGGGTGAAACTTGGTAACAGCGTAGACAATGGCCAAAGCCTCTTTTTCCACCTGGGAGTAATGGGCCTGCGCGGGACTAAGCGTTTTCGATGGAAACGCCAGTGGTTGCTCGGAACCATCTGCGTTGCGATGGGCCAGGACCGCCCCCACCCCATACTGCGAAGCATCCGTAGCCAGGACCAACGGCTTATGGGGATCAAAAGTAGCCAAACAAGGGGCTGACGTGAGGAGGCCCTTCAACGAGGTGAACGCTCGCTCGCATGCAGGCGACCAATCAAAAGGAACACCCTTGTGCAGAAGGCAGTACAGGGGGTGGGCTATAGTGGAAGCCCTGGTAATGAACCGGTGGTAATAGGCTATCTTGCCTAAAAAAGCTTGTAACTCCTTCAGCGATGTGGGCCGAGGAAGGTTGACGATACCTTGGACCAAACTTCCTAGTGGCTGGATGCCATGCCGAGAGATGGTGTAGCCCACATACTCAATGGACGGTTGGAAGAAGGTTGACTTATGCAGGTTGCAACGCAAGCCCACAGACCTGAATTTGAGAAAGAGGGTGCGAAGGTTGTGCAAGTGGTCCGTCGTGCTGCGGCCCGTGACAATTATGTCATCCAGGTAATTAATACAATGAGGGATTGTCGACGTGACATGCTCAAGATAACGCTGGAATATCGCCGGGGCACTGGATATTCCAAAAGCCAACTGCTGGTATTGGTAAAGGCCAAACGGGGTGTTGACGACTGCCAGCCGTTTGGAGTCCTCATCAAGTGGTATCTGATGATAAGCCTCTGACAGATCGATTTTCGAAAAATAGTGGCCTCCTGCCACGGCGGAGAACAATTCATCAGCACGAGGCAAAGGATAGGTGTCCACCACCAATTGGGAATTAATGGTGGCCTTAAAATCGCCACAAAGACGTAATTTTCCCGAGAGCTTCTTGACAATAACGAGGAGCGAAGCCCACTCACTGGAAGAAATGGGAAGAACGACCCCTAGGGCTGTCAGCCGGTCTAGCGCTTCCTTTACCTGAGGGCGGAGAGCCAAGGGGATCTGCCTCGCGCGTAGAAAACGCGGGCGAGCCGACGCCTTCAACGTTAAGTGAGCTTCAAAATCTGAAACACGCCCCAGGCCCTCCTCAGAAATATCTGGAAAGTCTGAGATCAAAGATTCCAATGAGTGATAGGGAACGTCTTCGGAGACCAACTGTATGGTGTCAGCGATAGAAAAACCGAAAGCTTGAAAGGCATCCAGGCCAAAAAGGTTAGCGGAGCTCGCATCACTGACAACAATAAAAGTAATAGGCCGAGTGACTGATTTGTAAGTCACGTCGGTAGTGAATTGACCCAGTAGGGGAATGAACTGTTTACCATAACCGCGTAGACGCCGGTAAACTGGCGCCAACGGGGGCGATCCAAGGTCTGAATACGTTTGTGCATTCAACAACGAAACTGCCGCGCCCGTATCTACTTGCAGTTGTAACCGGCGCGACCGAACTGACACCTCGATAAAGAGTTTGCGTGCCGATGCGTCGGGAGCCTGGCCCGATGAAACTTCCTGAATGTCAACGTCCACGTCCTCTGTACTTGCTTCCTTCGATTCTTTTGAGGCTGAGCGGCAAACTTTAGCAATGTGACCGTTTTTATTACATTTGCGACAAACGGCCCAACGCTGGGGGCACTTCGACCGATCGTGATGTATATAGCACGACGCACAGGACGGCAACAGGGGCCGGCGGCCGGAATTCTGTTTACGCGCCGCGCGGGAGCGGCCGTAACGGCCGGATTGTACCGCTCGCACGTCGTCCACCCCGGACACAGTGGACGCGGCCGCGCCGCCCTGAACCTCCGCGACGTCGCACCACGCTTCCAGCTGTTGACCTGCTGCGTGAGAGACTTCATACGATTGAGCAATGGACAGGACTTCTTCGAGGGAAGGGTCTTCTAACTGCAGGGCCCGTTGCCGGACCTCCCTATCAGGGGCCGAACGAACAATGACGTCGCGTACCATAACATGGGCATACGACTCCCGCGACTGCTCCGTGACAAAATGACACTTGCGACTAAGACCGTGCAGGGTTGCGGCCCACGCCCGGTAAGACTGATGGGGCTGTTTCTTGCATTGATAGAACTCGACCCTAGCCGCCACAACATGCTTGCGGCGGCGATAATATGAAGACAGCAATGAACACAATGCGTCAAAAGACAAGGACGAGGGTTCCTGCAACGGCGCTAGCTGCCGCAAAACTTGATACAGCGAGGGAGATATCCAAGACAAGAAGAGAGCACGACATACCTCCGCATCGGCAACATGAAACGCCTGGAAATGCTGCCGAAGGCGATGTTCATATGCGTCCCAATCCTCCGCCGTCTCGTCATACGGGGGAAAGGGAGGAGGGAACGGCGCCGGAGCAGACGGCGTGGAGAGCAACGCCGGAAGCACTTGTTTCATGGTGGCCATGAGCTCCGTCTGCTGCGCAACCAAAACCCGCACCAAATCCTCCATGCCGTGGAGAAACTGCGAAACCGGAACAACGACGCAACACGCGAAAGAACGACCCTACTCGTCGCCAATTGTGTAGTAACACTGTTCACGTTACGTCGCACTTCACTTAGCGTAGACCGGGACTGTGTCCTAGGCATGCCCGATGTTGACTGACTGTGCTCCGCCTGTCCTGCCGGAGTTGTTGTTGTTGTTCTTGTTGTTACGCCGGCAGAGGGCGCGTCCGAATTCTCGCGTGCCCTCTGGTGGACGGGACTCTACTTGCGGCAACTACCGTCCATGACGCGCCGTGCCAATGTGCGCCTCCCGCGATCTTTCTGGTGGCTACTACAAATGCCAAGCATAAATTGTCTTGAAAAACTGTTTTATGGTCACACAGAACGAATGGATGTTGCCGCATGGGAAGAGTTGGTGTGGATAAAAACAACCAAATTCTCGGACAGCACTGTCACCCATCAGATGAGTAACAGTTTATTTTCTTAAGGAGTGTTTTTGTGAAAGTGACAAACATTTGTGTGGGAAGTTTTATATTTTACCATGGCGGATAACGACAAGGTAAAAATAAGTGAGGAAAAACTTTTAGGTTGCAAGTCAGTGGAAAACACTTCAGACCTAGGAACAAGTATCAGTGAACTATCACCCAGTAGTATTCAAAGTGTAGATCAAAGCTTTGGTGGAGAGGGGTCTAGTGAAAATGTCAGCACAAGTACTCCAATTGCACAGGGAAGAGTAGGTGGAGATGATTTGTTAATGTTATTAAAGCAGCATGTGAAAGAAGCGAAGGAACAGATGAGGCAAGAAGTGAAGGAACAGATGGGACTGATTAGACAAGAAGCGAAGGAACAGATGGGACAGATTAGGCAGGATACTAGTAAGATAAGGGAAATCCAGGATGGTTTGACAGTACTAAAAGTTACTGTTGAGACAGAGCAGGGGGGACTTAGTACTTGTGTAGGAGCAGTAGAAGGAAGGTTAGAAATATTAGAAACTAATTTCATACAAGACTTGTCCAAAAACAAGGAGAGATTCAAAAAACTAGGTGAGCACGTAGTTCAGACTGGGAGAATCTTAGAAGAAAAAGTAGAAGCTTACAAAAGAAACTGAGCTAAAACTTACAGACATTTCCAATCAAATAAGTAATGTAGATCTAAAGCATGATGAAAAAATAGATTTGTGTAAAAAGAATGTTATAGATTTAAGTAAGAAAGTTGTAGAATTACAAGTGGGTGTAGCCAAAAGAAATTTTGCTAACAATTTTAACTGTGTATGGAGTGGCATACCTTTAAAATGTTTTTCAGGAGATGGGAAATTGCATCCTGTTGATTTTTTTTTTTACACCATTGTCAGGGTAATTTTAGTAATGACATGACAGACAATGTTAAATTTGTTAAGCGGTTTTTGGATGGAGAAGCAATCTCATGGGCCAATCAGCATGTAAATTCTACCATGTCACATGATGAATTTGAGAGAAAGACTTAAATAAGTTTTGGTCAGAATCTGAGCAAGCTAGGATTAAAAGTGAGTTTTTGAATGATTGAATATATAGGAAAGATGACGGTAGTTTCAAGTGTTTTTGTGAAAGCCAATTGAGAAAACTAGTACACTTAGACAAACCTTTTGACAAACTAATACAAATAGATGCCTTAAAAAGGAGGATTCTGTTACATATTTGTCATGGTGGATCTTTTTTCAAAATTCATTTAACTAAGTGCACTGAAGAAAGCAACAAGCAAGAACATCATTTTCAAAATTAGAAGAGACTATTTCACATAGGTAGGCAAACCGAAGAGCATACTTTCTGACAATGGAGCACTATTTACTTCTAAACTTTGGAAAACATTTTATGAGGATGAGAACATAAACCAATTCTGATATCTGCTAATCACCTAACAAGCAATCCAGCTGAACGTTACATGAGAGAAATAGGGAGATTATTTAGAACTTATTGCAACAAACATCATGTAAGTTGGATAGAGTACGTAGACAGCTTTGAAGATATACTGAATAGCTTACAACATTCATCTACTGGGTTCTGTCCATGTGAAATAATGTATCACGGGAAACCACCAAATCTGATCAACGACTTAATTGAATTCCCAGCATGTAAGGTTATGAGTCCACAGGAAAGAGAAGACATAGTCAAGAAAGTAATGGAACAACAGGGGAAGAAACTGAGAAAAAACAAACATTATAAGAAGTTGAAACCTACAAATTTTAAAATTGATGATCTAGTTCTGGTGAAAACACATGAAAAATCCAAGGCTATAAATAATGAATTAATGAAATTCTTTGACATCTATATTGGTTCATTCAAAATTCAGTCTATGCCACACCCAAATGCATACAGGTTAGTGTATCCAAAGTCTGGAAGGTTATTTGGTCTACATAACATAACTGAACTGAACGCCTATAAGCAAGTGCCAAACACCAAGAAAAAATAAGATGATGTAAAAGCCCCCAGGAGGACACATCCTTGCATCAAGTGTGTGGCGAGCACTAGGTCTCCGAGCTATGTAGCATTCTATTTTCCTCTTTTCATTTTCGGATGCTACATCTTTTACTCATCTATAAACCTGTAATGAAGTTCTCTCTTACTGACAATATTATCCATTCTCTGTAGTGTATGTTTTATGTATGTAATATGACTATTGAGTGACATTATTTGAGGAATAATTTTGAAAATTTAAATTGTGCACTAAATTTGAATTTCTCATGGCAATGATTGACTAATAACTTAAAAATGATTTTGTAATTCTTAAAATGTATAAATAATGATTTTTTAAGCATTTCAGACAATAGTTACGACTATAATAGAAATGTAAGTAGAAAGGACATTTCAAAAATCTAATTTATGAGTAATGAGTTGTGTACAAGACAATTTTCTAGATCCATATGTTGTGTACTTTACAGTGTGTAAAAGTTATAAATAAATTACTGTTAGCATTTTCATGACAGAATAGAATCTGGAAGGATATAAGGTAATGGAGATTATTGTAGTTATGGTCTGTAGAGCATGTATTTGATTTGTGGATGGTTCTTTGTAAATTAGAGGCATGGTCATGATTTTATGAATTTGCTAATGAGATGAACAAATGGACAATGGTAAAGATGTACACATGTTACTAAATGGACAAGTTGTACTGTGACAAAAGACATTTTGTGAAAAGTTTGTCATTACAAGATGGTGTCATAATAAACAAACTGTGAGTTTGTGTGATATGATAAATAGTTAAATGAGATCTGGGGGTCAAATATACTGTATAGTGGAATATACTGAAATATTAGTCAAAAAGAAAGGATACATATAATTCATTTTTGGTTCATTGATTTTAATCTGTATATAGCTAAATCTTTACAGGTTAGATATGATTAATTCTGTGTGATTTTGTTTATAAATATGCTAATAGCATAGGATATTATGTGAATGATTTTGACATATTTACACCTGATGTGACCTTAATTGTAACCTGCACGAGTACCTTGAGTAATGAGTTCATCCCTGTTCTTACCTAGAGAACAGTATCCAAGATCCTTACCTGACTTGGAAGTGAAAATTAAAAAAACTGTGACACTAATAGTGGACTGTGCTATTACAGCATAGAGACTGCCAGAAAAAGAAGGGCTGCAGACACAAGATGGACAGCAAAACAAAAGGACTGATGATTGTGAGCTGCCAATTCCTTAAGATGTGCAATGTGAACCAGTGACTGGAGTGACAGCTAAGAAAAGAAAACTCTTTTGATTCTTTTTGTTTATATGTATTTAGCAGTCTTTCAAACAAGTAATACTTGTACGAGTGACTGGAGGGGGGGGGGGGGGGGGGAGAGGAGGTGTATAACGATACAGCCTTCCCCAGAATTCATATGAAACGTCTGATACCACCTTTTTATATGCATACGGATAATTATCAGACAATTTAGTGCTTCCTAGGGACTTGTATGTGTGTCTGTATGTGTATCATTTTGTCCAATTTGCTAATATTACTTTATATTCATTGTGAAAGCAAATACAAGGGTCTGGAAAAACGTATATTGTCATAATTATCAAGAGATTGTTATCATTAACAAAATTACATACAAATGCTGGATTGAATGTATAATAAAGAAATTGAAGGCATAAATATTTGGCGGAAAATGTTAAAATACTGTGGAAGTGTTGGCATAGGTGGTCAGCACCTCTAATTACCATAATTACAATTGAGTAATGAGCTAACACAAAGAAGCTCATTATCTTTAAAATCAGCTTAAAAGTTATTAACAAGCGATGCATTTTTGTTTGTTACTTATTTTTATGTCTTCCTCTGTAATTAATATCCTTCATAATTACATTTCTAATTAACTCTCCAATTGTTTACATCTCACAGTTTTCCAACTGCAGAGATTAAGGCCTTATTCGTACATAATTCTATGTATTTAATTGGATAAAGCACGAGCTCTGTACTACTGTTACATGTTAGGAAACAAATCCAAACTGTAATTAATTACATAACTAAAATAATAGAAGGGACATTATTGTAATTAAATTTCAGAATGATTTTCTTATAGAAAACTAAAGATATTACTAGAGATGATTGTAATTCAAATATTGTATTTTATATCTTATTCGGCTGAACATCAGTTTCTTTGTGTTTTGTAAATTTTAATTGTGACATTGAAATTAAACAAAATTAATAATGGAATATTTTGTGAGCAATTGTTAAAATTCTATAGAAGGGAAAGCAGCGAGGTTGTGTGGCAGTCATTTAGTTGTTGTTGAGTCTGCTAGAGAGTCTATTTGGAAGTCAAAGAGATCTGTGAAGTCTGCGTTTTGTTTACGTGACGAGTGTGCAGTTTGGATGTTAATTAATGTGAATAAATCTTGTTAAACATGAAAATTTCGCATTCATTCATCAATGGACTTTGCAGAAGAAACTTAAGTTAAGTAAAATTCAACATGAATCATTACAAATGGATGGGATGCATCTATATATACTGACAGAATAAAAACTGCAACACCAAAAAGTAATTAATGTAGAGTAATGAAATTTTGGGAATATATTTGTCTAGAGTTACGTGATTAACATTGCAAGATCACAGGTTAATGAAAGCACAAGATAGGCCATAGCAAATATGAAATGCTGGTACATTAATAACCACTGTAGACACCACAATGTAGTATGTAAGGATGAAAACATGCATGCATCATGTTGTGCAGGTGCCAGATGTCAGTTTGTAGGATGGAGTTCCATGCCTGTTGCACTTGTTTGGTCACTACAGGGAGCGTCAATGCTGTTTGTGAATGATGCTGGCATTGTCACCCAATGATGGCCATATGTGCTTGAATGGAGACAGACCTGGTGATCAAGCAGGCCAAGACAATATATCGACACTCTGTAGAGCATACCAGGCTGCAACAGTGGCCTGTGGGTGAGCGGTTTTTCTGTTGTAGAACACTCCTGGAAGCTTTTCATGAATGATGGCACAACAGTCGAATCACCAAACTGACAAACAATTTCGCAGTCAAGTGTGTGGGATAGTTAAGGAGTGTAGGTTCAGTGTGTCTAACATGCACACAGGTTGGTTGCAGACTCTCAGCTGGTCTCCTATTATCCAACATGTGGCCATAGTGGTCCCAAGGCAGCTTTCATCAGAAAAGACAACATACCTCCACCTTGCTCCCCAATGAGTTCTCGCTCGACACTATTGAAACCGCAAATGGCAGTTGTTTGGGGTCACCAGAATGTACACTACAGGGCATCTGGCTCAGAGTTGTCCTTGAAGTAACTGATTTGTAACAGTTCGTTGTGTCACTGTGGTGCCAACTGCTGCTCAAATTGCTGCTGCAGATGCAGTATGATGCACTAAAGCCATACGCTGAACATTATGGTCTTCCGTCTCAGCAGTGCCTCATGGCTATCCAATCTCGTGACCACCTCTGCCAGCAACCACATACAGTGACTACATTCCTGCCAAGCCTTTCTACTCATCACTAGAGGAACATCTAGCTTCTTGTAGCCTTATTGCATGATATTGTGCAAGTTCAGTGAAGTGTTGATGATGGCCTCTTCATTGCCTTAAAGGAATTCTTGAGGAGTTCTTGGCAAACATCAATTCACCACATCCAGTCTCAAAGGTAATTATGCTCATGACCGTTACAAGGTGTATTTAAAGCAAACCTGATTTGCATCCTCATAATTGCGCTACTAGCACCACTCTTACACGAATGGCACAAAATCTGAACAGACATCTTTCAGATGTAGAAACACAACTACCAACTTTTGTTTATGTCACACAACTCCTCCTTGATGCTGCAAGATGAAATATTAACCTGTAATGATGATGATGACGATGATGATGATGATGGTTATGGGTTCAAAAGGACTAAAGTACTCGGTTATCAGTTTCATGATTCAGAAGAAAATGATCTAAGAATTTAAAAAGGTACAAAACAAGAAAAGCTCCAGGGTTTGTGACCAAGTCATTGTGATTGAAAATGTATGTGACAGTAGCTTTAGCCAGATAGTTAAAAATGAAATAATACACCAAGAAGGATCATCAGTCACCTACAATTAAAATGGGGTGTAAAATGGATTGGGAAACTGCAGACAGTATGTAATGGATAGCTAATTAGCTGTAACAGTTAAACAAATAAAACAATGTATATAAAAATTTAAAAATGCACGAAAATGGGGAGGGAGAAAGTAGCCTAAGGCCACTCACAGCACACACCGCAGCAAGAGGCACTATACCCCCCCCCCCCCTCCTTGTTTCCCCAATATTCGTCCTATTTTCACCGATGGTGCACCAGTATACGGTATATAAGCAGTGGCTATATCTTCCCCCATCTCCAAACGCTGGACTGTAGAGGTGTGGCAGAGAGTGCGTCTGATCTGATCCGCCATTCCGAGTACCTGTTTTTCCGGAATGCAGTTTTGAGGTGTTCCAGCTCATGGGGCAGACCTTCTGCATCAAAGATGGTGCGTGCCTTGTGCACCAGTGTTTTTAGCACACCATTCCTCTGTGAAGGGTAGTGGCAGCTACCCACATGCAAATACAGGTTGGTGTGAGTTTTCTTCCTGTATACCCCATGGCCCAGGGTGCCATGTGCTCTTCTTTTGACCATGACATCCAGGAATGGTAATCTTCCTTCTACTTTGGTATCCATAGTGAATTTGATGTTTGGATGTATGGAGTTCAGGTGTGTAAGGAATTCTAGGAACTTGTCCGTTCCATGGAGCCAGATCACAAACGTGTCATCCACATAACGGAGAAAACAAGTAGTTTTCCATTTGGATGATGCCAAAGCTTCCTCCTCAAAGTATTCCATATAGAAATTTGTGACCACAAGCGAGAGTGGGCTTCCCATTGCGACTCCTCCTGTTTGTCCATAGTATTCTCCATTAATGAGAAAATATGTGGAGGTCAGAACGTGCCTGAAAAAGTCAGTCGTCTTCTCGGCAAATTTCTATGCAATAAGCTCAACTGATTCTCGAAGAGGCACCCTGGTGAATAATGAAACAATGTCAAAACTCACCAGGATGTCTGAGTCCTTCAGCCTGAAGTTGTCCAGACATTTTACAAAATCCACAGAATTACGAATGTGTTGAGGACATTTGCCCACATAAGGGCTTAGTAATTCTGCCAGGTATTTGGCTAGCAAATATGTAGGTGCCCTAATATTACTGACCATTTCTAGCATCACCTTGGTTCGTGAGAGTGTGCACTTTACCAGACACAGCCTTGAGTACAACCCCCAGGAACTACTTAAACCACATCCACAACTAGCCAATCATTTTAATTCTGGGACTTGGGGCTGAATTGATGGTGTTACCTGCGTGACTGCCGATCCTGCACATAAGAAGGCCTCGGGATGTCATGTATCCAATTTCTCTTGTCTATCTGACAAACCATCACTGGAGGCCCCACGCAAGAAGGGTCATCAATATCACGGACATTGAGCTGACTGGGGATGCAGTTTCTGTCCTGGAGAATAGGCTTAATTTTGCTCCCGCACCTAGGTTCAAGCTGGTAGCGGACATTGTCAGTGCAGTTGAACAGGTTGCTGCGCGACTACCACCTGAAGCAGCTGCAGAAGCACACCGGGAAACCTGCAGTACTCTGACGAGAACTAAACCGATCAAGTCGAATATTACCAGCAGGGAGAGGGCAGTCATTCGAGACTTGAGACAGAGTCTTGAAATTGTTGTCTTATCGGCTGACAAAGGCAATGCTACGGTTGTTCTTTCCCATAAGGACTACATTGAGAAGTTGCAGAGCCTTCTAAATGACGAATCTTACAGGAAGATTAATGCTGATCCCACAAAGAAGTTGGAGAACAAGACTAGGACTCTTCTCAAGGACGCGGAGTTACCAGAGGGTGTCGCCAAGAAATTGATATCTCAAGGACCTGAATCGCCAAGACTTTATGGACTCCCTAAAGTCTACAAAGAAGGGGTGCCATTACGCCCAACTGTCAACTTTCAGCAACATTAGGGCACCTACATATTTGCTGGCCAAATACTTGGCAGAATTACTAAGCCCTTATGTGGGTGCCCTCATCACATTTATAAGTCTGTGGATTTCGTAAAATGTCTCGACAACTTCAAGCTGAAAGACTCGGATATCCTGGTGAGTTATGCCGTTGTTTCATTATTCACCAGGGTGCCTCTTCGAGAGTCAGTTGAGCTTATTGCACAGAAATTTGATGAGAAGACAACCGGCCTTTTCAGGCACGTTCTGACCTCCAAATATTTTCTCTTTAATGGAGAATACTAACAGGGAATTGGATATGAGATAATTATCTATCAGATGGATGCCACACCACTTCATCAGAAATGCATCAGAACTGAAATGTCTGAACAATATTTGACTGGTCTTCAGAGCAATGAACAAGATTTTTTTGCACTGGTTTGGGACCACGGGTGAAATCCCAGAGACAAAACAACCATCAAAGCAGTGGAAAAATGTTGATTCACTACCACCAAAGAAAGCAAAGGCAATATGGTTGGTCAGAAAGGCCATGGCATCAGCTTTCTGGGATGTGAAAGGGATTCTTCCAATAAATTACCTTCCCAATGGTCAAATAACTGCAGAAAAATACTACGCTAACCTCCAGAACCAGCTACAGAAAAAGAGAGACTAAGTCTGACAAGGAAGAAAGTCATTTTTCTTGAAGACAAAGTGCACCCAAGCACAACTCTCATTGCTGTAACAGCTTCACTGGGGTAAATTGTTCCCTTTCTTTCCATTCAGAGAACTTTCTACACTATGCTCATACAGTTTATGACAAGCAAAAAGACTATAACAGAACAGAATAAGTCTTCAATCACCATTTTGCCACAGCAGGCCAAAAACTAAGAGAAGAAACAAACACTAAACACAATAACACTTGACAAACATTTATTAGCTGGCACAGATGTCATGTTTCAAGTGACAAGAAACAATACAGATAATAAAAGACCTAAAACAAAATCCTGTAGAACTATTAGATTATCATCTAGAGAAATTAAATATAGTATGCTGGAACTCAAGAAACCTCTTAAAAAATTAATGAACACAACAGATACATTTTTGAAAAACTTTTTTCCTCTTTGCAACAGTAAAGACATTCTGACACTGTTGTTCCCTCTTACAGTCATTAAGGTTTTATTTTCATAATGCAATTCCAAGGGAATTATTCCAGTGAACCCTCTTAGTTGTGTGGATATTGGTGATCTCTTAATGGCCCACCCAACTGTTTCAGAGTGGGGTAAATGAAGAACTCTGCTCATGTGTGATGCTTGTGCACACCGGCAAATCTCTCTCGCTTGAGGGCACACTTCTCCTCCATCACACCATGTTGTCTGAGAGGAAAAGGGGGAGGGGGACTGCGAAAGCACAGCATGTGGCCTTGTTTTATATCCCACATTTCATAACAACAAAGATCGCAAGCAAAACAAATTTTAGTACCATTTGCTTATTTTTGGCGAGTTGAAGATATATAATAAAATGTATATCTGGCACAATCTGTTGGCATGCATACAAATACACAGAGTTTCACAGATTTTCATCACTCATGTTGCCATGTAATCTTGAAGTATTTATTTTCGGAATAAAAAAAAGCCTTTCATGCAATTATGGAGACGTAGAAACTCTTTCCGAGGAAAATAACATAGAACTCCTGGACAGTTTTACCGTAAAAGAATTTGCCTTTTAAACAGGAATTACACTGCAGATCAACCAGTTCCATCTGCAGATGGAGTGATTTAAACTGAAATAGTAAACACACTCAAAAACACAAAAAACAAATGCAAGACTGGCAGTGTTCTCAAATGTTTAATGAGCTATTTCTGTAATTCTTTCAATGCCACAATGGATTGTTCGAAATTTGACAGTCCCTTCCACAATTCCATTTACTTTTTAAATGCTTCCACTTTTGCCATGAAAACAGAAATAAGTTGCTTCTCATCTTGCAACGTCTTACTGAGGGCAGTCTGCAGTCAACACTATTTAAAATCCAAGGTCTGTGATTCATTCCAGATCTTCTAATTTTCATTTTTGCTTTCCTTCTTCCTTCAAAAATTCAACAATAGTGGGTCTTAAACTGAGTACGTTCCAGGCACATCCTTTGACAAAACCAATGTACACTGCAGTAATATCTCCATACTCTTTGTTCAGTTCCATCAAAAACTATTGCATGTGATGTTTTAATATTGCGAGTAAATACAGAAAATTTACTATTCACACCACCAATTTCATCACATTTCCCAAGGCTGCATGTTTAACAAAAAGTGCTTCTTGGTGTACAGAACAATGAATCCCATACAGACTGTCTATTGATCCTTATAAGTTCTAGCTCTTCCATTGTCAACTAAATCTTTAAATTCTTTCTGCATGGCGTTGTGATGCCATCTCCAGCAAAGTTGCAACACCTGTCAATTATGCAACTACATAATTGATACTGAGAGTTCTTATCTTCCTCCTCTGTAATTCCCATTCATTTGTATGCCCTCTTTTTGTACAAACAGCCATTTGACCTGTGAGCTTCCTTTATACCATGAACTAGTAGCGAATGATACACAGCACTTTCACCATGATTCTACCAAAATAAGGACAGTTGTGCTCACCAAAATAAGCTGGACCAAATGCTGAAAGGAAATGTTCAACTGCAGAGCTAATAGAAATGGTACGCTATACCAAGAAAGACTTTGCAAAGCAGCGACAGGCCAAGTCTCTAAACACACGCACGGCAAGACTCTGTAGCCAGATCCGCACCTCATCACCTTGTGCCTACACAAAGCCCCCACCCCCCCTTTCCACTTCTAAAACAGCTAAATATTTGTGACAACGAAGAATATAAATGTCACTGCTGCTCGTTTCACTCACAGCAATTTAAGCTGTCCTCTTAGGTCTCTGCCTAACCACACCCTCAGAAATTGCAATATATTTGGAAATAAACAGCAACCATTTGTGACAAATGAGGATTTAGAAACAACATTGCTCCTCAATTTTATTCGCAGCAACTGAAGCTGTACTCTTAGGCTGTTGCCTATCAACAGCCTCAGAAACTGTGACAAATTCACAAACAAAGGCCAAATATCTACAACAAGTAAAAACACAAATGTCATTGCTGGTCCAATAATCTGTTACAAACAAAATAAATAAATAAATAAAACTTATCATATAGTAGGGCACAAACCACCACCTCCTGTTCCGTAACTCGACATCTCTAGCCACAGGTCCACACTGAAGGTGGGCAATCGCTAAGAATATTATCACTGAAGTTAGGCTTTTACCGCCAATTCATCATTAACTGCCATTTAATTACAAGACATCCTATCAAGGGTGACATATTTGCGATAAACGTTCAATGCATCAAAACGACGGTGAGGCGCACATGCTGGCTACAGAGCCTTGTGCACACAGGCAGAATATTGTACACAGGTGAAGTTTAGCATGCTTGTCCAAACCTGGTTTAGATATTTGTTTTCATGTTAAATTCCATGGTGTTCCCATGAACAGCTAGGGATCTATAAAGTGCAGAGAGGGAGAGTCCAGCTTACCTGATTAAACATTACACAACTGAAGTGTGGCATGTTCCCCAGAGGTTGCACAATAATAACTGTCTAGCCCAACAGTCATCACGGTGGTTGCTGAAGGAAGACCAGAGCTTACTGTTAGAGAGGACTGACAGTATTTGCCAAATCTGTACTCCTCCAATAAAACAGTTCCCTGAGATGCTTGCCATTTGGCCTGACCTATCTGGCCTGTGGACTATCGAAAGACACATGTGCGATGAACTTAAGTTTCTGATAAAGTTTCTCAAAATTGTATGTAGTGTCTAGACTCCAGTGTAAATTTTTAGGCTGAAGACTTCAATGCACTGCAAAATGATTGGCTCATCTTCGTCAAATGATCAGCTATCCACAGCTATCTGCAATATTATTTTAATATTCTTTCCACTATTCCCTCTTGGTCATAAATTTCGAAACTGACATAATATGTGATTTTTTTAATCTCTCTCTCCAACCTCAGCACTGGCCGTGGCCAAACTACAGTTTAACTGCTGTGAATTTTAACTGCATTTGACCAATGTATTGAACTCTGCCATTCACTTCAGCTACAAACGAACCGAACAGATTATAGTCCACTTCATATCTTTTTTACTTTCACACATTTGTATGTCAAATGAGTCCATTTATAGTTCATTACCTGTGAGGTAACGTGTACTACAATGTGACAGCAGTACACTAACAGTGATAGCATCCTCCCTCTTCCTGAGATATAGGTTGTGGTGACAGACTGATCTGAAGTGTTTGTATGGTCTAGATTAAGCAGAAAGATGATAATCTCGTTGTGAATTTGCAAAGCCAACAAATGAGACTGCAAAGTAAAGATTGTGGTAATAGATTCACCTGTGACGCTGACTGATGTCTACAATTGTGCAATATTCGATACACTTTAAAATGTTTTTACCAATTTCAGAGCTTGTGTGGCATTGAGCAAAATCCCTATTGTGACTGCATCACTCTTGGTGACGTACAGCATTCCACATATTGCTCCACAGATTTAGTCAGAAACATTTGTTAGGTGAGCCAGATTAATTCTCTATCCTTTACAAATGTAAAATCAGTCTAAATAAGGGTAGCCAGTCTCTGACCTTTGAGATAGTCCAAAGTCTTTCAAAAAGATTCCCCAGGTTCGACCACACAGTTTGACACAGCACTCCTGGCACTTTCCAATGATGATCTCCACAACAAAACAGGAATACTGAGAGAAAAAGTTAACTGAGGAAAAATCACAAAAAACAACTCACTGAAATGTGCATGGAAACAAATGAGTTCTATTAGAATCAAGTCCATCATTCTTATCGAACGCCACCTCTAGCTACCTAATGGCTTCACACTCTGGTGTGAGGCCATCTGTTACTGAACAGGCCTGTTTGTTTTGTTTTGTTTTAGGGCGCAGGGCAAAAACAACTGGGATCATGTGCGCCCAAGTCAAAACTATAGAACACGAGAACAGAGAGGAGTTAAACAACAACTATTTGTCAATCCCAATTTACATAAGAGAAGACAGCTAGAAACAGGGATACAAGGATTAGTGAACACAGGGTTGCCGTAGCAAGATTGAATATTGTAACCCCCCCCCCCCCCAAACCCTCCAAAAATAAACAAAAATATATCTATTCAAAAAAGCAGATAAAATCTACTTGACGCCTTCCTGAGAGACAATCTCCACTCCTTCCAAATTAACAATATAAGTGTAGACCAGATATGGCTTGAATTCAAAGAAAGTATCAGCAGCAATTGAGAGATTTATACCAAATAAATTAACAAATGACGGAGCTGATCCTTCTTGGTACACAAAACAGGTCAGAACACTGTTGCAGAAACAATGAAACAAACATGCCAAATTTAAACAGACGCAAAATGCCCAAGATTGGCAATCTTTTACAGAAGATCGAAATTTAATGTGGACTTCAATGCGAGATGCTTATAACAGTTTCAACAATGAAACTTTGTCTCAAAACCTGGCAGAAAATCCAAAGAGATTATGGTCATCTGTGAAGTATGTTAGCGGCAAGAAACAATCAATGCCTTCTCTGAGTGACAGCAATAGAGATACTATTGAAGACAGTGCTGCCAAAGCAGAGTTACTAAACACAGCCTTCCGAAATGCCTTCACAAAAGAAGGCAAAGTAAATATTCCACAATTCGAATCAAGAACAGCTGCCAACATGAGTAACATAGAAGTAAATATCCTCTGAGTAGTGAAGCAACTTAAATCACATAATAAAAGCAAGTCTTCTGGTCCAGACTGTATACCAATTAGGTTCCTTTCAGAGTATGCTGATGCATTAGCTCCATACTTAACAATCACATACAACCATTCGCTCGACAAAAGATCTGTGCCCAAAGACTGGAAAGTTGCACAGGACACACCAATATTCAAGCAATTACTTACAGATCCATATCATTAACGTCGATATGCAGTAGGCTTCTGGGACATATATTGTGCTCGAACATTATGAATTACCTTGAAGAAAACGGTCTATTGAAACACAGTCAACATGGGTTTAGAAAACATCATTCTTGTAAAACACAACTAGCTCTTTATTCGCATGAAGTGTTGAGTGCTGTTGACAAGGGATTTCACATCGATTCCATGTTTCTGGATTTCCAGAAGGCTTTTGACACTACCACACAAGTGGCTTGTTGTGAAATTGTGTGCTTATGGAATATGTCTCAGTTATGTGACTGGATTTGTGATTTCCTATCAGAGAGATCACAGTTCATAGTAACTGATCGAAAATCATTGAGTAAATCAGAAGTGATTTCTGGTGTTCCCCAAGGTAGTGTGACAGGCCCTTTGCTGTTCCTTATCTATATAAACGATTTGGGAGACAATCTGAGCAACTGTCTTGGGTCGTTTGCAGATGACGCTCTCATTTATCAACTAATAAAGTCATCATAAGATCAAATCAAACTGCAAAGCGATTTAAAAAAGATATTTGGATGGTGCAAAAATTGGCAGTTGACCCTAAATAATGACAAGTGTAAGGTCATCCACATGAGTGCTAAAAGGAACTCGTTAAACTTCAGTTACACGATAAATCAGTCTAATATAAAGGCCGTAAATTCAACTAAATACCTAGGAATTACTATTATGAACAACTTAAACTGGAAGGAACACATAGAAAATGTTGTGGGGAAGGCTAACCAAAGACTGCGTTTTACTGGCAGGACACTTAGAAAATGTAACAGATCTACTAAGGAGACTGCCTACAATACGCTTGCCCGTCCTCTTTTGAATACTGCTGTGTGGTGTGGGATCCTTACCAGATAGGACTGATGGAGTACATCGAAAAAGTTCAAAGGAGGTCAGCACGTTTTTTATTATCGCGAAATATGAGAGAGAGGGTCACTGAAATGATACAGGATTGGGGCTGGACATCGTTAAAAGATAGGCTTTTTCATTGCGACAGAATCTTCTCACGAAATTCCAGTCACCAACTTTCTCCTGTGAAGGCGTAAATATTTTCTTGACACCGACCTACATAGGGAGAAACGATCACGAAAATAAAATAAGGGAAATCAGAGCTCGTACGGAAAGATATAGGTGTTCTTTCTTTTTGCGCACTATACAAAATTGGAATAATAGAGAATTGTGAAGTGGTTCGATGAATCCTCTGCCAGGCACTTAAATGTGATTTGCAGAGTATCGATATAGATGTAGGGATGTGGAGAAACAGCTAGAAAGGACACCATACAGCTACGGAGGTCTAAAAGTAAAAATTAAATGGCTTTCACCATATTGCTTTGACTGCTAAAAAGTAAAAGCAGTCAACAGCACACGCACCATTTGCTAGAACAGCTGATAACTCAGATAGCAAACCCAAGCGTGAACATAAACGGTTAAAAATGGGCATTCCATCAGGAAGTGGCAGACAGTTAAAAGTTGGACGCAATGTGTACAAAGCGGTGGAGGAACATCACTTGTAAAATGACGATTGCTAAAGAGGCAGTGCCCAATACACAACCAAGTTAATAATCCAGGGCTTATTCCCATGAAGGAAGGACCAATGGCGATGCCAAAGGGACACCATGTCCTGACAGATGGCAACACAGAGATCATTGGAGGAAATATAGGAACTGGTGTGCTGAGGTACAAGGACTGCAGGCTTGGCAGCAGCATCAGCAGCCTTATTTCCTGGCAGACTGACATGACCAGAAACCCACATAAACATCACATTGGCTCCACTAAAAGTGAGCAAGTGACAGTTTTCCTGGACCTGTTGCACTAAGGGATGGGCAGTGTACAGCGCACATAGACTTTAAAGGGCACTGAGCGAGTCTGAACAGAGAACACAATTGAAAAGTCTATGTCACCGGATCTACTCCGTGGCCTGATACAGGGCGAAGAGCTCGGCTATAAATACTGAGTAGTGCACCAGAAGCCGATATCGAAAGGCACAGACGCCTATGACGAAGGCAAACCCGACACCATGGTCAGTCTGAGAGCCATCAGTGTACACAAAGGCACTGTCGCAAAGTTCCAATGCGAAGGTTGTGAAACTGAAGGTGATAGAGTGAGGCTGGAGTAGTGTCCTTAGGAAGTGAAAGAAGGCCAAGGTTAACAACGCACCCATAGCATAGTTTTGAATGGACAAGGGACCGGTACAAATGGAGGGCGGTAATTCGATCTGCTCCCCAGGAAGTACCATTGAGGATACGTACGACACTGAGGGACCACATACAGCGGGTTGCCAGGTAAGACACATGGGAGAACCAAGAGAGTATCCTATAAAGCATGAGCCCCAAGAATTTTGTAGTTTCAACGAATAGAAGAGCAACAGGCCCAAGATGTAAAGACAGTGGGAGAAACCTACTGTGCCACCAGAAATTCATACAGACGGTTTTGTCAGTGGAAAAATGAAAGCCACTGTCGATACTCCAGGAGTAAAGACGATCAAGACATTGCTTAAGATGCCGCACAGTGAGACAGGTCTATGGAGAACTGCAATAAACGGCAAATCATCAACAAAAAGGGTTAGAGAGGTTTGTCAAATTGATAAAACGAAGAACACGAGCAACTGCTCGTGGGTCATCCGCTAAAATGGCATCGAAAGTACTTGGCAGGTTAAGATCTAGACGCAGTGTGTTAAAATCGGGACAGGACATTAAAATGTGTCGAACCGTCAGCAAGTGCCCACATGTGCAGAACGGCGCCGGCGCAGCCGTCAGCAGATGGCGATGGCTGAACCGGCAGTGTCCAATTCTTAACCGGGCCAAAACTACCTCCTCCCGCCGAGAAGGGCGCGAGGAGGACGTCCAAGCCACGGGAAGAGGTTTTAAGGCCCGAAGCTTGTTGTCTATAAGTGCAGCCCAATCGGCATGCCACAGCGATAAAATGCGCCGACAAATGACCCTGCTAAAATCGGACGAAGGGACACAACAAGAAGCTGTCCGAGGCTGGAGGACCGCAGCCTTGGCCGCGGCATCTGCAGCTTCGTTCCCAGGGATACCGACATGGCCAGGAACCCACATAAAGCTAACCGGAGAACCGACGTCCACCAGCTGCTGAAGAGAGCGTTGGATCCGGTGTACGAAAGGGTGAACCGGGTACGGATCACTGAGGCTCTGGATGGCGCTCAGGGAGTCGGAGCAGATGACATAAGCCGAATGTCGGTGGCGGCAGATGTAAAGAACAGCCTGGTAGAGGGCAAAGAGCTCAGCTGTGAAGACCAAACAATGGCCATGGAGCCGGTATTTGAAACTTTGTGCCCTGACAATAAAAGAACACCCGACCCCGTCATTGGTCTTAGAGCCATCTGTATAAATGAAAGTCATGTTGATGAACTTCGAACGAAGTTCCAAAAAACGGGAGTGGTAGACCGAACCGGGGGTAACCTCTTTTGGGAGCGAGCTGAGGTCAAGGTGAACGTGGACCTGAGCCTGGACCCAAGGTGGCGTGTGGCTCTCGCCCACTCGAAAGGTTGCAGGGAGTGAAAAATTAATGTGTTGAAGGAGGCGACGAAAGCGAACTCCAGGGGGTAGCAGGGCAGAGACATACAACCCGTATTGACGGTCGAGAGAGTCGTCAAAAAAGGAACGATAAGACGGATGGTCGGGCATTGACAGTAGCCGACAGGCATACCGACAAAGCAGTATATCGCGCCGGTAGGTGAGTGGCAATTCGCCAGCTTCAGCATGAAGACTCTCTACGGGACTAGTATAAAATGCTCCGATCACAAGTCGTAAACCCCGATGTTGTATGGAGTTGAGGCGGCGTAAGACGGATGGCCGTGCAGAGGAGTATACGAAGCTCCCATAATCCAGCTTGGAGTGGACGATCGACCGATATAGACGAAGTAGGACGGTTCGATCCGCTCCCCACGACATACCACTGAGAACACGGAGGACATTTAAAGAACGGGTACAACGGGCGGCCAAATATGGCACATGTGGAGACCAGCTAAGTTTCCTGTCAAATGTAAGGCCTAAAAATTTGGTTGTCTCCACGATTGGGAGAGCAATGGGACCGAGTCATAAGGACGGTGGGAGAAACTCTGTGTAGCGCCAGAAGTTAATACAGACCGTCTTCTCGGCAGAAAAACGGAAGCCATTGTCGACACTCCAGGAGTAAAGACGGTCAAGAGAACGCTGAAGACAACGCTCCAGGACACGTGTACACTGCGCGCTGCAATAGATGGTAAAATCGTCCACGAAAAGGGAGCCTGATACATCAGCTGGGAGGCAATCCATTATTGGATTGATAGCGATGGCGAAGAGAGCGACGCTCAAAACTGAGCCCTGTGGCACCCCATTCTCCTGGCGAAAGGTGTCTGACAGGACAGAACCCACACGTACCCTGAACTGTCGATCCATTAAAAAGGAACGAATAAAGAGAGGGAGGCGACCGCGAAGGCCCCATGTATGCATGGTGCGGAGAATGCCCGCCCTCCAACAGGTGTCGTAAGCCTTCTCCAAATCAAAGAACACAGCCGCGGTCGGGCGCTTCCGCAAGAAGTTATTCATAATGAAGGTCGATAAGGTAACCAAATGGTCAACAGCAGAGCGGCGCCTACGAAATCCACATTGTACATTGGTAAGTAGGCGTCGAGACTCGAGCAGCCAAACCAATCGAGAGTTAACCATTCACTCCATCACTTTACAGACACAGCTGGTAAGCGAGATAGGTCGATAACTGGAAGGCAAGTGCTTGTCCTTCCCCGGCTTAGGAATCGGGACAACAATAGACTCGCGCCAGCAGGCGGGAACATGTCCCTCAATCCAGATGCGATTGTATGTACGAAGAAGAAAACCTTTACCCGCAGGAGAAAGGTTCTTCAGCATCTGAATATGAATAGAATCAGGCCCTGGAGCGGAGGACCGTGATCGGCCAAGTGCGTTTTCGAGTTCCCGCATGGTGAATGGGGCATTATAACTTTCGCAATTCGAGGAGCGGAAGTTAGGTGGCCTAGACTCCTCTGCCTGTTTGCGGGGGAGGAAGGCAGGGTGGTAATGAGCGGAGCTCGAAACCTCTGCGAAAAAGCGTCCGAAGGCATTGGAGACAGCCTCAGGGGCCACAAGGACGTCATTCGCGACCTTCAAGCCAGAAACTGGTGAGTGGACCTTAGTGCCAGATAGCCGGCGCAGGCTACCCCAGACAACAGAAGAAGAAGTAAAACTGTTGAAGGTGCTTGTGAAAGCAGCCCAGCTGGCTTTCTTGCTTTCTTTGATAATACGACGACACTGAGCACGTAATAATTTATAATTGATACAATTCGCCACTGTAGGGTGGCGTTTAAATGTGCGTAAAGCACGTCGACGAGCACGTAAAGCGTCTCTACATGCTGCGGTCCACCAGGAGACCGGGACGCGACGTGGAGAAGAAGTAGGGTGAGGGATGGAATATTCAGCAGCAGCGAGAATGACTTCCGTGAGGTGTGCGACCTGACGATCGCAGCTTGTGAAGGTTTGATCCTGAAAGGTCGCCCTGGAAGAGAAGAGCCCCCAGTCTGCCTTGGAGATGGTCCAATTAGAGGAGCACGGAGAGGGGGTATGCTGCAAGATATGGATAACACACGGGAAGTGGTCGCTCGAATATGTATCAGAAAGTGCATACCACTCAAACCGGCGTGCAAGTTGGGGAGTACATATAGAGAGAATAAATGGGAATAGGTGTGAGGTGTGTCCGAAAGAAAAGTAGGGGCGCCAGTATTGAGGCAGACAAGATTGAGCTGGTTGAAAAGGTCTGCTAACAAGGAGCCCCTCGGGCAGGATGCTGCCGAGCCTCAAAGGGGATGGTGGGCATTGAAGTCTCCAGTTAACAAAAATGGTGCAGGTAGCTGAGCAATAAGTTGCATCATGTCTGCCCTGGTAACGGCAGATGACGATGGAGTGTAAACGGTACAAAAGGAAAACGTAAAAGTGGGGAGAGTAATGCGGAGGGCAACTGCCTGCAGGCCGGTGTGCAACGTGATGGGATCGTAGTAAATATCATCCCGGACCAGCAACATAACCCCTCCATGAGCTGGGATACCTACCACAGGGGGCAGGTCAAAACGCACAGAGGTATAGTGTGCCAAGGCAATTTGATCGCATGGGCGTAGCTTCGTTTCCTGGAGGGCTACGACGAGCGGACGGTGCAAGCGGAGCAGCAACTTCAAGTCCTCTCGGTTGGAGCAAATGCTGCGAATATTCCAGTGAATAA
The DNA here is from genome assembly GCF_023864275.1 of Schistocerca cancellata. Taxonomy (NCBI): domain Eukaryota; kingdom Metazoa; phylum Arthropoda; class Insecta; order Orthoptera; family Acrididae; genus Schistocerca; species Schistocerca cancellata. The sequence continues at coordinate 179,372,716 of NC_064626.1, forward strand.
GTGCCATCGTAAGAAAAGGAAGATGAAAGAAGGGGTCACCTCGAAGGCCGTTGAGGGCCTGGCTTCGAGCGAGCACTGCCGCCGCTATCAGTAGGCGGACAGTCATCGTCCATTGGGTCTATAGGTTCATCGGCCATCTCGGGAGGATGGCCGGGAGGGGGAGCTTCCTCCGCCAGTGAACGGCCAGATGTACGACTACCAGCGGCGCGGCCAGGCGAAACGGATGACGGCCTGGGGCGGCATCCGCTGGGTGGCGCAGGAGAAGAAATGCGCCGTGGCGGAGAAGGAGAACTGTGCTTCCTATGAGCCTTTTTGGAAGGACGTTTGGTGGAAGCACCGTTCGAAGGCTGGGAGGTCGATGTACGTAGGAAGTCTGCACGGGATGGTTCCTTCTTGAAGGCCCGTGCATCTGACTTCGGGGTCTTCGTCTTAGCAGAAGCTGATGAAGGGGCTGGTGTCTGTGGGGTGATGGGAGGAAGAGGAGACGTCGACCGCGCGATCTTAGCACTGGCCGAACGGACGACCGTGGTGCTGAAGGTCAGATCGCATGTCTGGGTTGCTACCTCCCTGGTAGTCCGAGGAGAGGCGAGGACAGTACTGTATTTCCCCGCTGGGAGCAGCGCGGGCTTCCTACTAGCCAATACCTTGCGAGCAGCCGAGGTGGACACTTTCTCTTTGACCCGAATTTCTTGGATACAGCGTTCTTCCTTATAGACAGGACAGTCGCGGGAGGATGCGGCATGGTCACCCTGACAGTTAACACAACGAGGAGACGGAGGTGGACAGTCACCCTCATGGGCATCCCTGCCACAAGTGACAATTTAGCCGCATTGGAACAAGACTGTCGAGTGTGATTGAAACGCTGACACTGGTAGCAGCGCGTAGGTGTCGGGACATAAGGGCGAACAGAAATAACCTCGTAGCCCGCCTTGATGCGCGATGGCAGCTTAACACTATCGAAGGTCAAGAAAAGAGTCCGGGTCGGTACAAGGTCATTGTTGACCTTTTTCATGACCCTATGGACAGCCGTCATGCCCTGCTCAGCGAGGAAAGATTGAATCTCCTCGTCAGTCAATCCGTCGAGGGAGCTAGTATAGACTACACGACGAGACGAATTCAAAGTTCGGTGGGCCTCCACCCGGACAGGGAACGTGTACAGGAGTGTGGTCCGAAGCAGTTTTTGTGCCTGAAAGGCACTCTCAGTTTCTAGTAATAAGGTACCGTTACGCAACCTGGTACAAGATTTGACAGATCCGGCTATGGCATCTACGCCCTTCTGGATAACGAAAGGATTGACAGAGGAAAAATCCTTTCCGTCCTCAGATTGAGAAACGACGAGGAACTGTGGGGCAGGCGGTAGTACTTTTGTCACTGGTGGCTGGTCACGTTTCCGTTTTTGGGCAGAAGTCGAGAGAGATGGAGTGGAATCCATTGCGGAGGAATCCCCCATGATTGCCAGCGTCTCCGATGGCGCGCTCCTTCTTTGTGGGGACCCTCTCAGAGGGCACTCCCGCCTTAGGTGAATGTTTACACCTCAGGTCACACCTCCCGAGAAACAGACAGAGGGACCAATCGGCATGGTCAGAAGGTATCAGCTCAGGCAATCACCCCTCCCCGGGCCTGGCCTTTACCAGGGGGTACGTGCGTGCCTTACTTGTCTACCCAGGGCGGGGAATTACGCGTTACCCCGTCACCGGCTACGCGTGCGAAAGCATGGGTCGGCCTACAGGTGCGCACAGGGAGGAAGGAAGAAGAGGAAAAAGAAGAGAGAGAGGACAGACTGTCTCAAACGCCGAGGCGGAGACCAGAGAAGGCAAGGAGAAGAAGGCAATGAGAAGGCAAGGAGAAGAAGGCAATGAGAAGGCAAGGAGAAGAAGGCAATGAGAAGGCAAGGAGACAGAAGGCAATGAGAAGGCAAGGAGACAGAAGGCAATGAGAAGGCAAGGAGACAGAAGGCAATGAGAAGGCAAGGAGACAGAAGGCAATGAGAAGGCAAGGAGACAGAAGGCAATGAGAAGGCAAGGAGAAGTTAAGGGAAAGAGTAAGGAAGACAGTGAGGTGGAGAAGAGCAAAGAAAGGAACCAACAAAAGGAAGGAAGAAACGAGACGTGAAAAACCAAAAAGACCACAATTATATGTCGTGGAACCGTCCGTCTCCGGACGCAGGCGCTAACTACCCCCGTGAGGGGGATGGACTCCTTTTAGTCACCTCTTACGACAGGCAGGAATACCTCGGGCCTATTCTAATCCCCAGACCCGCAGGGGGGGCAATTCTGTAGGGTTAATGGTGTCAGCAAAGAGGACGACACTCAGGACGGAACCCTGAGGCACCCGGGTTTCCTGGATAAAGTGTCTGACAAGGAAGAACCCAGATGCACCTTGAAAACTCTGTCTTTTTAAAAATTCCTGAAGGATACAGGGCAGCCGGCCACAGGAGCCGCATGTGTAAAGACTACGGAGGATATCAGTTCTCCAACAGGTGTTGTAGGCCGTCTCCAAATAAAAAAAACACGGCCACAGTCTGAGATTTCCACAGAAAACCAATCATGACATGGGTGGACAAAGTAATGAGATGGTCAACTGCAGAACAGCGTGCTTGAAATCCACACTGTGCAGTCATTAGTAAACTGCGAGACTTGAGCCACCATACCAGCTGGGCATCAATCATACGTTCCATCACCTCACAAACACAACTGGTGAGAGAGATAGGGTGGTAGGTAGAAGGAAGATTTTTGTCCTTATTAGGCTTAGGTATGGGCATGACGGTGGCTTCATGCCAACATCTGGGACATGTGCCTTCTGCTCTGATGCAGTTGTATGTATTAAGCAGAAATTGCTTGCCCACATAAGAAAGGTGCTGCAACATCTGAGTGTGGACAGCACCTGGCCCAGGGGAGGAGGATCAAGATGAACTGAGAGCCTGATCTAGCTCCCTCATAGTAAAGGCGACATTTTAGCACTCACGACTCTGAGAAGAGAAGGGTATCGCCCAAGCCGCCTCCGATTGTTTCCAATGGAGGAAGGCAAGGTGATAGTACGAAGAACTCGAAAAATCACAAAATGGTGGCCAAAGGGGTTGGAGACAGCAATAGGGTCCACGATGACATCGTCTGATACTGTCAGGTCGGAAACTGGCGAATGGATCTTGGTCCCAGAGAGCCGTCAGGGGTTGGCCCATACAACAGAGGAAGGGGTGGAACTGTTAAAAGAACTAGTGAATGAAATCCAATTAGTTTTTTTGCTGCCCTGCAGAATACAAGAAAACTTTGCATGCACCTGTTTATAATGAATGACGTTTGCCTTTGTAGGAAGGTTGGTTGGTTGGTTTAAAGGCAGGAGAAGGGACCAAACTACGAGGTCATTGGTTGCTTGTTCCTTATAACACAATGCCACAAGTGTCAGAATAAAACGGACGAAACATATAACACAAAATGGAAAGAAAGGTTGGTTGGTTTGGGGAAGGAGATCAGACAGCGTGGTCATCGGTCTCATCGGATTAGGGAAGGATTGGGAAGGAAGTCGGCCGTGCCCGTTCAGAGGAACCATCCCGGCATTTGCCTGGAGCGATTTAGGGAAATCACGGAAAACCTAAATCAGGATGGCCGGATGCAGGATTGAACCGTCGTCCTCCCGAATGCGAGTCCAGTGTCTAACCAATGCGCCATCCCGCTCGGTAGAAAGAAAGGAAAAGCCACAAGAACGAAGGAACAAAAGAGGACAAGAAAACAACAGAGAGATGCTAGAAACAGAAGACAGTAAAACATGAAAGCAGATTACAGTGGCTGGCCAACCACAAGAATAAAAAGGGAAAGCCAGCCACTCTGCAACACATTAAAAACCACACCCTAAAAGCACTAGGGTGGAGGACACAGAGGGACAAAGCACATGCGCTACAACCTACATAGAACTATAAAACCCACTCTCACGGATAAAACGTAAAACTTGTGGAGGCATTGTTGCCCAACACCGAAGGCAGGAGGCTAGGAAAGTTAAAAGTCTGCCGCAGAGCGGCTAAAAGTGGACAGTCCAACAAGAGGTGGATGACTGTCATTTGCGAGCCACGGCAACACTGAGGTGGGTCCTCGCAATGGAGTAGGTAACCTTGCGTTAGCCACGTACAGCCAATGGCGGAGCCGGCAGAGGATAACTGATTCCCTGTGAAAGACCTGCATGGAAGACTTCCACACATTCATAGTCTCCTTAATGACACACAGTTTGTTGTGCGTGCTGTTACACCATTCCGTCTCCCAAAGCCGGGAAACCCTGCGGAATAAGACAGAATGCAGGTCAGCTTCGGAGATGCCTATCTCCAGAAGCGGTTTCCGCGTTGCCTGTTTGGCTAGCCTGTCGGCAAGTTCGTTGCCGGGGATTCCGACGTGTCCTGGGGTCCACACAAACACCACAGAATGGCGGGACTGTTCCAGGGCATAGATGGACTCCTGAATGGACGCTACCAGAGGGTGGCGTGGGTAGCACTGGTCAATAGCTTGTATGCTGCTCAATGAGTCAGTACACAGGAGACATGACTCACCAGGGCATGAGCGGATGTACTCAAGAGCATGAGATACGGCCGCCAGCTCTGTAGTGAAAACACTGTAGCCAACTGGAAAGGAATGTGGCTCAGTATGTCCTCCATGAACATATGCAAAGCTTATGTGACCATCAGCCATTGAGCCATTGATGTAAACCCCTTCAGAGCCCCTGAACACGTCAAGAATCAAGAGGAAGTGACAGCAGAGAGTGGAGCGGTTAACGGAGTCCTTAAGGCCATGCAAAAGGTCCAGACAAAGCTGCAGCCGAGACGGCGTATGTGAATGGACTGCAAGTAGAGGTGGTAAAGGAAAGGACTCCAGTTCAGAGAGAAAGGGACCGCATGCAAACCACAATTGTTAGCCCCGATCTGGGCCGCCAAGGCAGGAGGTGGACTGCCGCAGGTGGGAAAAGGAGACAGTAATTCGGATGCTCAGGGGAACTATGAATGTGTGCTGCGTAACTGGCGAGCAGTTGCGCACGTCTGATCTGCAGTGGAGGGACACCAGCATCCACCAGTACACCGGTCACCGGGCTTGACTTAAAAGCTCCTGTCACTAATCGAACAGTGGTGCACAGGGTCAAGTAAAGGCAATGCTAAAGACACTGCCAAACCATAAACTACACTCCCATAGTCAATTCGGGATTGGACAAGGGCTCTGTAGATCTGCAGCAGCGTACAGCGATCTGCACCCCAATTGGTGTTGCTCAGGCAACGGAGGGCACTGAGATGCTGCCAGCACTTCTGCTTAAGCTGACAAAGATGAGGGAGCCGAGTCAATCGAGCGTCGAAAACCAGTCGTAGGAATTGATATGTCTCCACTACAATGAGTGGATCATCATTAAGGTAAAGTGCGGGTTCCGGATTAATGGTACGACGCCGACAGAAGTGCATGACACGCAAATTTGCAGCTGAAAACTGGAAGCCATGGGCTAGAGACCATGACTGCGCCTTGTGGATGGCTCCCTGGAGGTGCTGCTTAGCAAAACAGTACTGGAGCAGCAGTACGGAATGCAGAATCTGCATACAGAGAAGGTGAGACAAAGGGCCCAACAGCTGCTGCTGCTAGACTGTTAATGGCCACTAAAAAGAGAGAGAGAGACATTCAATACAGACTCCCTTCTCCTGAATATGGATGGACTATCAGAGTCACCAACTTGCACATGGAAAGTACCGAGCCGACAGGAAGTTTTTGATAAAAATCGGGAGTGGTCCCCGGAGACCCCACTCATACAATTTGGTTATGGATGCGATCAGGCCCAGGAGCTGTGTCGCGGCAATGTGCAAGGGCACTGAGGAGCTCCCACTCTGTAAATGGTGCGTTATAGGATTCACTGCAGTGTGTAGTGAATGAGAGGATGTTCCCTTCCAGCCGCCGTTTGAGTGTATGAAAGGCTAGGGGAGGGGGGGGGGGGGGGGTAACACTCTAACGCAGAGGCTCGAGCAAAGTGCTTGGCAACTGTGTTTGCGTCAATACATAACTCGGTATTTATGGTAACACCGGGGACAGATGTTGGGGCCTGGTACCCGAAAAGACGTTTGATCTTCGCCCAGACTTGGAAAGGTGACGTGTGGCACCCAATGGTGGAGACGTATCTCCCCCAACACTCCTTCTTCCGTTGTTTGATAAGGTAGCGAACACGGGCACGGTGCTATTTAAAGGCTATAAGGTGCCACTGTAGAGCTCTCCGATGCTCCTTACTTGCCTCAGCGACTTCCGGCGACCACCAAGGGACTGCCTTACGCCTCGGGCATCCTAAAGAACGAGGGATTGCATTTTTGGCCGCAGAAACAATTGTGCTAGTCACCTGCTCAACCATCACATCGATGTTACTGTGTGGGGGAGATTCAGCAGTGACAGCAGAGGTGAAAGTTCCCCAGTCTGCCTTGTTCAAAGCCCATCTGGGCAAGTGTCCATATGCCTCACACTGGGGCATTGACAGGAACATGGGGAAGTGGTCACTACCACACAGGTCGTCATGTGCTCTCCAGTGGATAGATGGGAGAAGTCCTGGGCTGCAAATTGATAAATCAATGGCAAAGTAACTACCATGAGCCACACTGAAATGTGTGGTGGCCGCAGTATTTAAGAGGTGGAGGTCAAATTGCGACAGTAAAGTTTCGACATCTCTGCCTCAGTCAGTAAGCAGGTACCACCCCACAAGGGGTTATGGGCATTCAAATCACCCAGAAGTAGGAAAGGTGCAGGGAGTTGATCAATCAGTGCAGCTAATACATTCAGAGGCACTGCACCATCTGGAGGAAGCGATACATTGCAGACAGTTATTTACTGCGTCGTCCTTATTCTGACAGCCACAGCTTCAAGAGAGTTTTGAAGAGGCACATGTACACTACAGATCGAGTTTAGGACATAAACGCAAACTCCACCTGACACTCAATTATAGTCGCTACGGTTCCTCTAATATCCCTTATAGCCGCAGAGGGCAGGGGTCCGCATTGCTGGGAATCAGGTTTCATGAAGGGCAATGCAGATGGCAGGTGTAAAGCTTAGTTAAGTTGCTGTAGCTCAGCAAGGCGGTGCAAAAATCTGCCACAATTCCACTGGAGGATGATATCGTGAGGCTGGGAAGGCATGGAACGTTAAATGAGGCAGTTTCCGCCTCATAGTCACCTGCTGCCACCGATTTATTGCCTGAGCAGTCTATATCCATTGTGAGTGAGGGTCTGGCAAGATCTAGGTTCTCAGCGGACGCCAAAATCACCCCATCCTCAGATGCAGAGCTTGTAGGTAGTGGTGGTGTGGGTGCCACTGCAATTTCCTTGGTCTTAGGGGTTTTGTCTCGCTGCTCCTTGGGTTTCCTGGGCTGGGAGGACTTCACTGGCTCAGTCTCCGGGACTGAGGACGACCAGCTGCTTTTGGGCTCTTCAGTCACTGGCGGTGTCGTCTTTCCCACTAGAAGAAACCTGGGAAGGGAGTGACCAAAGGACCCCTTCCTAGCGAGAGAAGCCGAAGAAGACTTACGCTTCTCCGACTTAGAAGTGGGGACGGAAATCCCTGACGGTTGGGAGGGTGTTGCTACCGAAGTAGGTGGTGCAGGAGCAACAGGGAGGGAAATGCCCCCACCATCGAGGGGCCAGGTGTAGTATTCCGGCTCTGAGAGGTGACCTGGGTTGGCGGAGCTGATAGTGCCAGAACTGTTGTAGCGGCGGCGTAAGTCAATGTCATACACACAGTATGCAGGCGTTCAAATTTTCTCTTAGCCTCAGTGTAGGTCAGTCGGTCCAGGGTCTTGTACTCCATGATTTTCCTTTCTTTCTGGAGAATCCTGCAGTCAGACAAGCACGGCGAATGGTGCTCTCCACAGCTGACACAGATGGGAGGTGGGGCACATGGAGTATCGGGATGTGATGGGCGTCCGCAATCTCAGCATGTGACGCTGGAAGTACAGCAAGAAGACATATGGCCAAACTTCCAGCACTTAAAGCACAGCATCAGGGGAGGGATATAGGGTTTTACATCACACTGGTAGACCATCACCTTGACCTTCTCGGGCAACATATCACCCTCAAAGGCCAAGATGAAGGCACTGGTGGCAATCTGATTATCCTGCGGACCCCGGTGGACACACCAGACGAAATGTACACTTCGGCACTCTAAATTGGCACGCAGCTCATCTCGGACTTCAAAAGAAGGTCTCTGTGAAATATGATACCCCGGACCATATTTAAGCTCTTATGGGGTGTGATGGTTACAGAAACATCCCCCAGCTTGTCACAAGTGAGTAACTCCCGTTACTGGGCAGAGGACGCTGTTTTGATCAAGACTGACCCAAATCTCATTTTGGATAAGCCCTCCACCTCCCTGAACTTCTCCTCTAAATGCTCAACAAAAAACTGAGGCTGCGTGATCATGAAAGATTCCTCGTCAGCTCTCGAACATACAAGGTACTGGGGTGAATAAGATCCACTGCCATCCTTAGCCTGACGTTCCTCCAATCGTGTGCCCAGCGAGGGGAACAATTTGGGGTCGTTCTTCTGTGTGTTGAATTGAGCTTGTGAATGCTTAGAGACTGCTGGTGTTTCACCACCAGCATGAGATGATGGACTACGCTTCATCACATGTCATCCGCCCTGATGCCACCCTCTCCGCCCAGGAGCCCTCCCCACGGGCGCCACCCAGTTGCAGCAAAGGCCACCTGGCAGGATGGCCATTGCCAGGAGACCCGATGCCCCAGGGGGATGGCATACATGGGGAGTTAATGGCATAGGCATCAGCAGAGTGATCCCTGTGGGGTCAGGGGGCTACAGCCGACAGGATACATGGCATATAGCCGACAGGATACATGGCGGCCCTACCACAATGGACTGGCTACCGTGCTGGATATCAGGTGCAAAGACGTCCATGGTCATCGTCGAGGCAGAAATTGACACTGCATAGTGCATGGTGGAAAACACACCCAGGAAGGTGTCCTCACGCAGAGATGGAGAATGGGCAGGATTGCAATGCGACGATGAGAAAGTGGGCTAAAGATCTCAATGCACGATGGACACAATGCACCTTGTAAGGCGCCCTTCCCCAATTGTCTCACTCTTCGGGAAAATTTTGAAGAATGGAGGTCAAACCCTACAGGGGACCATCACATAAAGGCCGAAATGTGTGAAACTCCTTTTAGTCACCTCGTACAACAGGCAGGGCTAAGGTATCACGTCGCAGCACTGCCAAAGGGGATCTTTGAGTTGACAAAGGCGGATTTCGGTTAGCAGAGGAAGACTCAGGGGTTGCTTGGCTGGAGGAATGTAGGAAGCCTTCATGGGAGTACTCCTCCTGTCCTTTCCGGCCTACCACTTGCGTAGCCGGTGGCTTTGCCCCTTGAGGCGAGAGTTTGTTGGTTTGTTGCACAGCTGGACGGGGAGATGGCGATGCTGCCTTGACACTGGGCGATTTTACAACCTCAGAGATGAATTCCTTCAACCCGGGGCTGGGAATTATGCATTACCCAGTCACCTGTTATTCGTCAGACACATGGGCTGACCATCAGGAGCGCACAGGGGGGAGAAAAAAAAAAAGAGTAATGAACGAGAGGAGAAGCGAACCAAAGAAAGGAAAAGGGAACGAAAAACAGTGGTGCGACTGTTCTTATGTCAGCTACAAACAATGCGGAACATTCCCAATAACACCCCAGACATGTTCCCCAAGGGAGGGTAAAAAGAATAGCAAGAGGATAGACATGCAGCACGGCCCCATGGTAGCCGAGCCCGAACTCGCAAAAGAGTGACGAGCTCCCTGGGGGGGGAGCAGGTCTGTGGTCTCTAATACACAACACTCGCTAAGAAAAGCAGAAACGTGTCCAAGTAGAATACGATGACTGCAGATGAAACTGCACTTTCAAATGCTTTGCAGGATTTCTACACTGAAAAAGTAATCTTGTCGATCACAAAGGATCACAAGCTCATGATTTCCCAAATAACCACTTCACAATGAACTCCACTCCAGCAGGACCCCAACTTGCCACCTCAACCCTGCAAGGGCTGCTGGCCATCTGCCTGATTTTTCAAGCTCCAAACCGTTCCATGAAACTAATTTAACATTTAACCATTCCAGCCAGACAGAATCAGGAGAAAACTGCAGGTATTTTCATTGGCCATTTTCTGCTCCTGCTTATAGGGCTTCTGTGGGACACTACTTTCTACCAAGAATTTCCTAACTTTCTCTGCAGTTAGAAGTGGAAAACAATGGCTATCACAGGGAAATTATTTGTCACTGAAATCAGCCAAGTTGGCTCCAACCAATATCCAGGAGAATTATTTCACTTAGAAATTTTGCACGGAACATGAGATGGAAAAGTTCAAGTAACCTTTGTCATTGATAAGCACAAAGGCAAGAACTCCAAAGCCTCTCCAAGAGGAAAAAAAAGTAACGGCCAATATACTAGTTTCGATCCAAGCATAATACAATTAGTGAGAACCATTACACCGACAGTCTCTCAAGTAGTAAATAATTTCTTTAAAAATACAGTGCTGAGTAAAATATCTTCCCCATGCCTTGTTCACATCACATGATTCAACATCTCACAATTGTCTGTACTGAGTCCCTGATATGCAGATCAGTAGCCACAGAAAAAAATTTCCACAGACCGAACTGAATATTCATGATTCCAAAATTAGATACTGATATAGTTTGCAACTTTTTGGTGAGAATTGCATTGCTTGAGCACCAACTTGAAATGGCTGTTCTGCATGTGTCTGTAACATGAGACCAAGTATATTTCTGAAATGCTAAGCTTGATGTTTTAAAAGTGCGTCATCCAGTACCCGCACTAACTTGTTCTGAACGCACATGCTGGCTATGTTCTGCGAGATAGCTGGCAATGCAGCGAGTATAACATGTTTCTCTTGTATAGTGTTCATTAGCAAGTGTGAATAGCTATGGAAATTTCAATACTAGTATACCAATACTAACTCATTATAAACCCTAAATACAAATGTCAAACATGTTGATACCAGCCATCAATTTTGACCACTGATGTAATCAAAATAGCAGCAGACATAAACCATTTGTCAAAATCCAATATGCATGCAATGTGTGCCATAACAAAACATTCAAAACATTTGTTGGCTTCTCAGACTCTCACCTCAGGTTAACTTCCATTCAGAAGGCTGCTGCACTCAGCGACTGTTATATTGACTTGTAAATAATATATTTAATCTATCAGTCATCCTTTTTTAAATTTTAATGGCAGATCTAGATTTCAAAATAGCTCTGAGCACTATGGGAGTTAACATCTGAGATCATTAGTCCCCTAGAACTTAGAACTGTTTAAACCTAACTAACCTAAGGACATCACACATCCATGCCCGAGACAGGATTCGAACCTGCGACCGTAGTGGTCAAGCGGTTCCAGGCTGAAGCGCCTAGAACCGCTCGGCCACAACGGCCGACGATCTAGATTTCAGCTAGAAACTAGCCATTCTCAATGCACTATCATTTTTTTATCAATGCAAGTAATGCCTGTTGATCGGGAATCATCCACAGTTCATTGAATATTCAATGAACTGTGGATGAAGCTTTTGGGATTTGTATGTAAAACAGTATTTTCATAGAATGAAATTTTCACTCTGCAGTGGAGTGTGCACTGATATGAAACTTCCTAGCAGATTAAAACTGTGTGCTGGACCGAGACTTGTACTCGGGACCTTTGCCTTTCACAGGCAAGTGCTCCGTCTACTGAGCTACCCAAATGCGACTCACGACCCGCCCTCACAGTAGCTCATCTCCTACTTTCTCATGTTTTAGTATTTTTATTTTTATTCACATCTATACACTGAAAATGAATGTGAGGGTGCTTCTATTGTACTACACATTACATTTTCTTTCTGTTATATTCGTACATGGAGCACAGGAAGGCTGGTGGCTTGGACACCTCTGTGCACACTGAATTTAGTCTAATCTTGTCCTCATGACAGTAGCAATATCTACGGCGTTTTACTACACTCTTAGTTTATTTACTTAATACCGGTTTTGAAATTTATCGGTGTCTGTCTTCAAGCATGTCCCATTACATTTTTTTCTGTGTTTCTATAATGCTCTCCCATATACTAAACAAATCAGTGACCATCAGTGGTGCTTTTCTCTGAAAACTTTCAATACCCTCCATTACTTCTATTTCCTATGAGTCTCACAGAGTTTCAGTATTCTATGAGGGTGGTTTGAAAAGTTCTCAGTACAGAATAGAAAAAAAAGTACTTGTATCACTGAAACTTTTTTTATTTTTCAATGTAGTCTCCTTGTAGATTAATGCACTTGGTCCAACAATGTTCCACTGCCTTGGTCTCATCTCAAAAATGAGTTTCCTCCAGGCCTGCAAAACAGTTGTCAACTCCGGCTATCAATTCTCTGTTTGAAGTGAATCTTTGTCCACAAAGAAAAATTTTCAGTTTTGGGAAGAGATGGAAGTCTGACGGAGCCATATCAGGTGAATAAGGTGGGTGTCACAACAATTCATACCTTAATTCGAGTAATTCTGCCATGGCAATGGCACGTGTGCAGGCGCGCATTGTCTTGATGGAAGATGACTTCCTTCCTTGCTAAACCTGGCCTTTTTTCGTGTATCTTTTGTTGCAATTTGTCCAGGAGGTTAGCATAGTATTCTCCAGTAATTGTTCGCCTAAAGGGGAGATAATCTACAAACAGAATTCCCTTCGCATCCCAGAACACTGACGCCATGACCTTTCCCGCTGAAGAAATTGTCTTTGCTTTCTTTGGCGGTGGAGAATCAGCATGATTCCACTGCTTTGACTGTTGTTTTGTCTCTCAGGTATAGTAGTGCACACACGTTTCGTCCTAAAATGGGCCAAACATTGTTCCGATATGTCCATTCTCATATGTTTTTGATCCAGAGTCATGAGTCACGGCACCCATCTTGCAGATAATTCTTCCATTTCTAATCCTTCAGTTTTGCTCTCGTGACCAAATTTAAATTCATTTGTCCACTTGGCAACAGATGAATATGAAGGAGCAGAGTCCCCCAGTGTATTCAGCATGAATGTCCTTTGCTTTCATACCTTTCTTTACGAAGTACTTAATCACTGCTCGAATCTCAATTTTTTCCATCTTCACAAATCACAATGCAGGAACAACAACAGAGCCATGTCAATGCCACAGATCTCTTCCAAGAGCACTGATGTGGCACGCACAACAGTCCAATGAATATCATGTGAACAACTCATTGCGCGCATGCTGACCTCTCGTGGTGATTCAGAGAACTTTCAAACCACCCTCGTAAGGTGAGTTATACAAGTGTTTTGTAAGGAAACTCCTATGTATACTGATAGCATCTGCCTACTTCCTGCAAATGAACCAAAGTCTGCCACCTGCTTTACCTATCACTCAGCCTATGTGAACATTCAATTTCATATCTGTACAAATTGTAACCCCCTTGTATTAGTATGAGCTGACTCATTCATACTGTAGTCATAGGATACATCAATATATTTTTTTGTTATGTGAAATGTAAAGTTTTACATTTCTGAATACAAGGTGTGTTTTTTAAGTAAGTACCGTTTTGTCACACCGCTGCCGCAGTGCCGCAGTCGGCGATCTGCGCATGCGCACTGTGTACCTACATCTGTTGTCTACGCACTGACGCCATTACAGTCTGATTCTTCCTTGTTTACATTGTGTACTGAGTAAGATGCCTCCGATAACCGGGAGTCCCGCCGACTGTGGAGTACGGGCTGTTATAAGATTTCTTAGTGCTAAAGGCCTAAAAGCGATCGACATTCATCATGAGAGCTGTGCAGTTTACGGAGAAAACATTATGAGTGATCGAATGGTAAGAAAGTGGATGAGAGCATTTAAAGATGGCCACACAAAAGTGCTTGATGAACAACGGAGTGGGCGTCCTTGGGTCGTTAATGAAGGTTTGGTGCAGGAAGGTGAGAGAAAACAGACACCTTACGATTTCCTCCTTGTGGGATGACTTTCCTAATGTTTCTCATAGTGTTTTGTATGGCACTGTGACCGAGCACTTGAATTACCGAAAATGTTGACGGATGTGTACAAAACCAAACGTTTAGACAGTGCATTGACTTTCCTTGAGTGGTACCACAACGGTGGTGATGTCTTAAGCCAAATTGTTTCAGGCGATGAAACGTGGGTGGCCTACATCACACCAGAATCAAAGCAACAGTCCATGGAATGGCGGCATTCAGATTCACCCAGAAAAGTGAAGTTTAAGCAAACAATTTCTGCCCGGAAAACCATGTGCACAGTTTTTTGGGGCATAAAAGGAGTATTGCTTGTGGAATTTCTGCCTCATAATGAGACAATAAATGCAGCAGCTTACTGTAAGACATTGCACAATCTGCGCCATTCAATTCAGAACAAATGGACGTGGCAAGTTGAGCAAGGGCATCGTTTTGCTGCAAGACAATTCCTATCCGCATGTGGCGAATCAGACCAAAGACCTCATCACATCTTTTCGATGGGAAACTCTAGATCATCCTCCATACAGCCCCAATCTTGCCCCCCAGTGACTACCATCTGTTCCTGCACTTGAAGAAACACCTGAGCAGTCAGCGTCTTCAAGACTATGACGAAGTCAAAACAGTGGTGATGCAGTAGTTAACAAGTCAGGCGGCAGACTTCTATGAGGGGGGTATCCAAAAACTGGTACAACGTTATGACAAGTGCCTCAGTATTGACGGAAATTATGTAGAAAAGTAGATTAAGGTACAGGCTTCCATGTAAAAATAAAATTATTGAGATATCTTAGCACATCATTTTTTAATTTCAAAATGAAAACACGCCTCGTATTTAGCACAATTCCGAAATCTTTGTAAGATCCTACTGAGTATGTGTGCAATTTTTTCAGACAGTACTTCATTTCATAGACTAATTGCATAAGTCTGCAGTCCTGGTGTAAGGCTTTTGTTATAGCTCATCCTAAGATTCAACAAATTATTAATCTGAAGTACAGCTCGTCAGCAGAGTGAGCACTTTGCAGTAATTAGATATTGGATCTCAGGATGACCAGTAGGAAAGGCTGGATGCAGTTATCCCAATAAGCATCCAAAGTGACCCAGACAGTATTTTTCATTATACTTACAAGTGGTCAAAGTTCCCTCAGATACAACATTTTCTATTATGAAAGTTCTCGTACATACTAACATCACCATGCCTCAGTGTCACAGCACACCACTAGAGGAGTTGAAGCAAAATATTCACCACAGAGAAAAGTGGAGTGTTGTGTGGCAATTCATTTTCTTGCATCTCAAGGGGGAAAATGCTACACCAGCTCATGATGAATTAGTGGAAATGTAATGCTACAATGCATCATCATATGGCACATGGTTAGATGGTGCAGATGTTACTAAGTGTGGTCTGAATGATAAATGAAATTGCAGAAATTCTTTTTTGAAGCACCAAGAATTGAAAAAAATCTGGTTACCCTGGTGAGGCTGCCATGATGTGTTGCTAACAGATGATTTTTATAAGGGGCACTGTTATAGCAATATATTACTAAAATTTTCAGGCAAGGTTACGGACATCAAGACAAAGTCCAGGAAAGTTTGTTCCATGACATCACTACAGCTGATTCTGTGCACGACAGTCACCCTTGTTACATTTTTGGATGTCCAGCAAATTCTTTAATTGTGTTGGATGAGGAAACCATTGTTAGAGACATTTCCACAATGAAGACACTGTGATTTTGAAGGTGGAAAACTTCCTGAACAGCCTAAATGCAGGCTACCACAACGAAGACTACCAAGTCATGAATTGCCGAGAAAGGAGGCTATATAAAGGAAGACTAACACCATAGTCAAGTTTCATGGCCACACCAAGATTTTTTTCGAGTTGGTAACTAAAACCTTATGATTACACCTTGAAAGTGTTGGTGTGGTAATGAGTCTAATTTTTTCATATACATACTTGACTCGATCCACCTGAATGCCTTGAGATAAGTTTAAAATACGCAGTATTATCAGAATTTATGCTCGTTGGCATGGTCACCTCATTACCCTTGAGCTCAGAATATGCCCAACAACAGATATATGTCAATGCAACTGAATAGTTACTTTGTAGATCTCCACCAGTATGTTTCCTGCATACAGGTGTGACCTGTGTTTTCTTCCAAAGCTTGGGCACAGTTATGGGTGAAAGAGCTCCTAACCAGTCATTCTGTCTCCCTGTTATTTTGTAAGGGACAGAAGTTGACAATTTAATTTAAGACAAAGGTCTTAAGTCCGGTGTGTTTTTTATTCATTTTAATTTTACACATGTTGCAAATGTGTTGACAGATTTGTGTTGACCTGATTTGACAACCTGATGTTGAGACTACTCTCACACTAAATGCACTGTTCAATTATGTATAGGACATAAAATGGTCTAATGCTACCATTTATTACAGTTAAAATATAATCATATTTTATAAATATAGTAATGTTATGATTGCATTTCCCATTTTTTGTGTAATATATGTACTGTATATACAGTTTGTAGCACAATGTATCTTAATTTACTTTGCAATTTTAATTATATATATATATAAATAAAAGTGGGAATGTTACTGAACTATCAGTTCAGTCACAGCTGCAGAATACTGACACAAATTTTTTACAGAAAAATGGAAAAACTGCCAAACTCAGGAAAAATCAATTTGGGTTCCCGAGAAATACAGGAACAAGTGTGGTAATACTGACTCTGTTTTTTACATCACAAGACACACAAAAAAGGTGTATCTACATTTCTAAAAATTTAAGATATGGAGAAAGTTTTTGACAATGTTGAGTTTAGTACACTCTTTCACTCTCTGAAAGTAGCAGCAATAAATTACATGGAGCAAAAGGTTCTTCACAATTTGTACAGAAACTAGCCTGTAATTGTAATGGTTGGTGGGCATGAAAGAAAGCAATATTTGATAAGGGAGAGAGACAGGGTTGTAGCTTTTCTGACATGGGAGAGGGTTGTAGCGTTTCCAACGTTATTCGATCTGTACATTGCAGACGCCGAAGAAACCAAAAAGAAATGTTGACAGGAAATTAAAGTTCAGAGAGAAGAATGAAAAACAGGTCAAAGTAGAAATGATATACAATGTGGACTGGCAATAGCAAGAAAAGGGTTTCTGAAGTTGTGCAATTTGTTAACGGCCCGTTTTGAAGGTATTTACCTTTAATATCAGTTTGTATACAAGAGAAACATGGATTAAAACCATTTTTATCGTAAGAGGGGGGGGGGGGGGGAGTCACAGGTGAGGTTTCAGGAAAAAGGCTCTTACAGGTACAAACCACGTTAATCCATCATTGACAATGTGAAGCTTGAACTTTGACTTCTATGACATGATCAGTTCTATCTCAACACTATCAAAGATATTATGTTGATCACATTCTTTGCCCTTTCTTGTCGTAAATTCAGATTTTCACCGTCTGTAGAAAGTAAAAGTTATCTGTATGTCATAGTAACGTAAATTACTGTAAATGTTCACCAGTGATTAGTTCACTTTTAAAAATACCTGTGTATGTCAGTAAGGAAAATTTTATAATTAGGTACTGTAGCTATTAGTCACGATTTTATAGTAACTGGCAGGATTTCCATTTTAATGGTATTCACTACACAAACTTGACAATTCAGTTGACAGTTGGTGAAGGCAAGAATTTTGAATACCCAAATAAAGGAACTTTTGTAACAATCTGTAGCACTGTCGTGGGATAAATAGTATCATAACTTAAAATGATGGGAATTTTGGAAAATACATTATGTCCACTCTAACTGCGTTTCGTTGAAGTATACAGAAACAAAGTAAAAGATGGTACACAAATATTACATTCCACCTACACAAGAGGATCCTAAACGATGAAAATGGCTTGGTCGGAGGGAAAAATATACTATGCCCTCCTTTGGGAATGATCGTAACACTTTGTATAGGCCTATGTGATTTAAGGCAATAATCCGAAGTAAACGTTAACGACAAAATATTTTTCGATGAACAAAATGGAGGATAGAAAACTTGGAAATAGGAAATGCTGTCGGGCGGTAAGCTGCTGTCGGATGAAGCTAATACTTATGGATAGGCTAAAAAGTAGGTAAAACATTACACATACTGTATACAATATAAGGTTGTGCGTTGTCATAAACAGGCAATGAAGCATATCGCCGCGCATCTTCATTACATTTTCTTACGTTCGGAATATAAGGTCTCATAGCCCAAAAACAACTGTTTTCCCGTAATTATTAATTTTCAAGCAACCAGCAGCGTTCTTCTAATGTAGCTCCACAGTGCTGCAAGTCCTTTACTACCATCTGCCACCCACCAGTCTCTCAGACAAGGGTTACAGGTATAGAACTTACTTTCGTAAAGCACTTCAATGAGATATAGTATCTTGTAACTACCATAGAATTTAATTTTTGCTGCCACACGTGCGTAACACTAGCACGCCACTTATTTGTAATTTCAAACCCCACGCCTATACGATATATCGATGAGGTAGACAGTTCGATGGGTTTCGATTTAAACGATGGTGAACGAATGTCTGCTAAAATGTCCACACCACAGACATGAAAATAGAAAATACATGAGCATGATTTATTAGAAATGGCTGACGTTGCCTATGCGCGATAGAGGTTCGACCGTATGGTAGCTGAGTCCTTAGGTATGGCAGACATTTTACGTCGCGTCAAAACATTCTGTACTGTGTTTCAAATGTAGGCAATAGCACATACCATCAATGTCATGTTACGTCACGTAAAGTCACGTCACCGTTACGGTTCTCTAGAAGGGAGTTTTGACTCTGCCGGAATCTGCTAACATCGGACATTAACCTATTCTCCCGCCGTAACTCCAGTTGTAGTAGTTTATTTCGTGCTTCTATGTTATAGTAGCAAATTTTGTGCGTTTTTATTTCTTGTTAATCATCACCTTTTTATTATTTTGCTTTCATTTCCGTGATTAATTGCAATAGTTATTCCACTGAGTATCATTCAGTAAGCAAGGCCAGATACCTGAAGGTGAACAATGTTTTAGTTTTCAATAACAGAACAGAGCTGAGGCCTACACTGTGTGTAAATAAGAACATAAATTGTACGAATCCATGGTTTCACGCCAATATGAACTGACAAAATTCTCGAGTTTCCAGCAGTGTCAAGAAGGTTTAAAATCTTTGAGCTTTCGGGCAAGTACTCCTTGGGCATGGGCAAGTAGTGACTGTCTTTGATTGTTGTCCCATCCGTATATACATGCACTTATTTACATATACGTCACGAGAGGTACTGTGGGTGACACAGCAAGGCTTGGAACCCCTTAACTCACAGTGACTGAATCACTAGAAGCTCTATATTTGGAATCTGTTGGTTAAAACCACTCTGTCATTGTATCAAAATGTCACTACACCCTACAGTAGTTTTCACAAAATCGATGTTGAGAAGTCAGCTTCTTTTGTCATGGACATATGCTGCCTCCCTCGCCAGACTGCTATATGACGATCAAGTCATCAAGAGGACATCACCCACAACTGCTGCCACAACAACTATGGCCACAATCTATGGAACACCACCCGCTACCTGGACAACAGTATGAACTACAACTACCAGCAAAATGTATGCAGAACCTTTTAACAACTCTCAAGCCCCAACAATGGCACTGCCAATGACCCAGGACACAGCACCATCACCATCAGCTCTCCCAGCACCACCTGCATAATTGCCAACAGTGCCACCACGACAGGATCGTCAGCAGTAGCCATAACATCAACAGGAGCAGCCCCAACACTGACAGCCACAATACCATCTACGATGAATACACCGATACCAGCAGGTAAGCATTCCCTCCCTTCAGTCATCCCACAACAACCCTTACACACACAACCAAAGAATGTCACTAAAACTAACGAAAGTATGAGTACCAGTGATCATCCCAGAACTGCAACACCAATTGTATTCCTCTTCCTTTTTGCTGAGTACAACATACCAGCAATGCAAATTCAGCAGCTTCTCAACAGGAGGGGCTCCATCGTCATTAAAACTAATGATCCTCATTCCCATTTATCGCTCCACCGAATTATCCCCTCTTTCAGAGGAAGTATAAAATGTTATGACCCTTACAGCCCCTGTGCGCAAACAACACCAGCCTCCACGCCGACGCCCAACATTCACAGCAGAGATCAAAAAGGTTAACTTAGAGTCCACAGGCAAAGAGACTGTAAATGCACTCAACACACAACCAGGAATCGATGTGAGCAAGGCACTCTGCATTCAAAATGACAATGAGTCTCGCTACTTAGTATGAGTATCCTCAGAATTACACACTTATCATAGAAAGGGCCTCGATTTACCACAGGAATCATCTTTTGGAGATATCTCGATCCACTACACAAGCTTATAGATGTCAGCGATTCCTCCAATACTATGGCCACACGACACGACATTGCAGGAATCCACCCACCTGCCCTCACTACAAGCAAAACCTAACCCCCCTCCCTCTTCCTGCAATACCTGCGGCCAACTTCACTCTTCCTACTCCCACAAATGCAAATCCAAACACTCTCTCCAAAAGCCTGAACTCATCATTCCCATACTCAAAGTTGACACACTGCTCCACATGAACAATTCCCTCTGTCCTCCATCCACAGCTGATGATATAGTCAATTTGGTAACAATAATCCTGTAAGAGATACATCCTCTTGAAAGACCGCACACCCTAAACAAATAACCCTCGCCACCAGCACCATCTTTCATTTCAGTACACACTCCCAAAACCAAACCTATTTCATTTTTGATCGTCTCCAAACAGTAATCTAATCTATCCTCAAACTCCTCCTTCTTTTAGTGAAAATGGCGAGCAGACATACAACCTTCTATACTAAAATATCCATTCCCTCTGCTCCAATAAACATCTTCTTATCCATGCTCTCCAACAACACAAAATTCATGCCCCCCACCTCAACGAAACCTTTCTCCAACCCCACCATTCCATATGCGTATCTCCTTACATCCTACATGGCACTATTTATCCCAATTCTATTGCTCATGGTGGAATAACAATCGTCCGTTCCCAAAATGTCGCTTTTATTCCTCAGCTATTCCTAAATGATCCAACTGAGCAGCTCGCTACCACCTTCTTTCTCCAAAAACTCACATTAACCCTCGCTACTATCTGCATCCACCCTAACCATCCTACCCCCGACGATTTCCTGACCCATGTAGACTTAACTTTTACCACACACGTAAGTTCATCTGACCTTAACTTCACCCCAACACACCTGCTGGAAAACGACGATGGTGTCAATCTATCAACATCCTCAATGACCACATTATCTCTATCCCTGTCCACACCCATCATGACATAGATACCACCCCTAATTCCGTTGTTGTCTCCACCAACCTCTTGGGGTGCACCGCAGTAGAAGTCCTAGATCCAACTGGGAGTGATCACCTCCATGTTCTCTCCAGATCTCATATCATGTACCAAATCAAACCTGCCCTGCTCGTAATCATCTGCCCTGACATATCCAGGATTATTACTATGCAGACGGGAATGCATCCAGTGCCAAAATTCATACCATAATCGAAAGCCATGATTCCAACCTTCAAAATCCTGATGACATCCAAAGTGAAACTGACTTCCTACAATACGCCATGTCGGATGCAATTTCCAACTTATCTTACTCTGTACTGTCTACTACAGCTGTCCTATTCTCTCATCATGTGCTCTTGCCCTCCTCCAAGAATCACATTGTACATACAGAGAATTCCTTCATACTCATGTCTGGGAAATGTTCACACAGCACTGACAGCTCCAGTGATATGTCGGCAGCTGCTTACAAGTAAAATTATGTCTGGACTGGCTCTTGATGCGCACTAAACTAAACAAAACTACTATAAACTCTAGAAAGTATTTAAAACCATTCCATAGACTCTCTGGAAAATATCCCAACCCCACCTATCCCATTCTATAGAACAACAGACCACTTTCAGACTACCTCACCAAAGCCAAACACTTCACGTCCTACCTGGAAAACACATTCACCATCCCACATGCATATGAACATACCAACACAACTATCCTACCTGTATGGACTGATGACGAAGTGTTGTCCCTCCCCCCCCCCTTTTTAAACCAACCAACCTATCCCATCTCTCGCTCCAAACTTCCAGTACTTACACAGCACTCCACAAACAGGACTAAACACATCGATAACAGTTGGTGACATTACATAAACACTCACTAAAAAGCGAAACACTGCACCCAGACACAGTACATTTACCTACTGCCACCTCAAGTAATATCCCAGAGCCTTTCATGTAACCCTTACCATCCATTATGCAGGTTATTATTCAGAGCAGTGGAAAACATCAAAAGACCTCCTGTTCCTGAAACCTGATAAACTACCCTCACAGGCTTCATCACATTGGCCTATCAGCCTCAGGTCAGTTTTCATCAAAATCTTTGAAACCATTGTTGTCCAGCAAATCCATCAGCACCTTGCAATCCACATACGCATTTCCAAACCCAGTGTGGCTTTTGTCCTAACTATTTCATCGAAGACAAACGTCTTTTTCTTACCCACCTTATATCCTATCAACTGAATGACGGAAGTTTGCCAAATTTGTCTCCCTTGATATCCAAAAAGCTTTTGAATGGGTGTAGCAGTCTGAACTGCTCCTCAAGCAACAAACCTATGAACTCACAGTTAACTATGTCCAGCTTATAGAATCCTTTCTTCTACACTGTCCTATGTAAGTAGCAATCAACCTCACCTTCTCTTGAATCTTTCACCTCACTGCAGGCGAGCCTCAACAACCTGTCCTTTCATCCCTCCTTTACATCCTGTACTCTGTAGACATTCTCAAACTGCAGTCCCCCAAAATTACGTTTTTCAGTATGCTGATGACACCATCTACCTATCCATTTACCATAACCATCAACTCTCCCACATGTCCTTCCAGTACCACCTGAATCTCCTGGTCGAGCGGTGCAGTACATGGAAACTTGAAGTGAGTCCACAGAAAAGCCAAGACAACATCTTTGGTCGCATTTCTTGGGTTTTATGGCGTCCAGATTTCCACCTCTCCATCTACAACCAATTCATCCCTCTGACTAACACAGTAAAGTATTTAGAATCAGTTCCTGACAGAAAATTAGCATGGAATTTACATTTCCTTCCATGCAACAAACGCCTGAAACTGGCTAAAACTACTGAAGCTACTAGCAGGTCGCACCTGGGGTCTACATCCCTCTACCATTATCCTCATCTATAAACCGCTCGTCCACCCCATCCTAACCTACACCAGCGTTGCTTGGATCTCTTCCTTACCTAAATTCTGGAAGTTCCTCGAAATCCCAGAAAAACATGAATACCACCTTGACTTCTGCATCCTCCTACCTTCCCCAACTCTCATCTTATACTACTCATCCACTTCCTACACCTTCTTCCCTTCCTAGAGCACCTTCAGAACCAGTACCACACAGAATTTTCCATCCATTAACAACCCTGCTACACCACTAAATCCACAGTCCACCTTCCATGCAACTTCACGTCTTATCTATTTTCTCCCATCAGAGTTTCAATCAACTCTAGCTCGTCAATAACGATATTTGTCCTGAGATATATCTCTCACTCCAACCGAAATCACAGTACTCCACCTAGCACCATCCTTCCATTTTCTCCTTCCCCTTCATTCACCTTGCTGGCTCCTAGTCGCTACTTGCAGTTATACAGGGCCCTGTAGTCATACTCATCATTGCACCTTCATCATGATGATTTTCTCATGTATCATCTAGTATCACCATAACACCATGGCATCATATACATTCATTAGTGATTATAAACTATCTATAACATAAAATAGTCAAATAAGATTTAAAAACCATCACTATTTTCTATCTATGTGTATTTTACAAAAACCACGTTTATCATCATCTGTATTTTGTAAAAATCGTAAATATCGTCCACCATTGAGTTTTCTTTACAAAATCATATATTATTGTCGCCTTTTTATATGTTTTCATGGCCTTTCAAATCTAGTTTATGTAACCATTGGCTGAAGATCGGATTTTATGTGCTGGCAGCCGGCCCCTTTGTGGGGGACTGAATTAACAACAAAGAAAAAAAAATACTGCAGCTCCATTCATTTCAAAGATATACTTTGGCTTTTCGACACAATCGGCAGATGTGTCTTTTGTCAAGGTATCATCATGACTGCAGCAGTCATTCTACTAGACAAATTAAAGCCAGCTATTTGTATGTTCAGCTAGTTCATTCATTGCAAATTTGAAAACTATTGCTGTTGTGGTGTGGCACTATGGTACCACTGGATGTACTCAGCTTCTCACATTAGGAATGGCTGGACCATGGAGGAGGAATTGAGCATTGCTGATTAAAAACATTTTTAAATTTATTGGGCCACAAAATTATTATTATTACAAATTCAAATTGAGCACCAGATAATTATTGTCAATCAATGTGATCATAACGAGGGAATCACAATTTCATTAGAAAGAACGTAAAATGGAACCATGAAAACTTACAAGATAGATAACAGAATTTTAGTGCTCTTTCAAGACTCATTTAAGTTTTGTCCAAATGGCCTAAGGAACAGGTTTGAAGTGCATTATATAAGAAAAAACCGCACACATGAACACACACACACACACACACACACACACACACACACACACACACACGCAAAATAGTAATCTTTACAAATGATAAAAGACAGAAATACCAAACACAACTAGCAGAATACAGACAATAGTGGTGATCACCAACAGCATGTCCTAAGACCGGTCAAAGCTCCCAGCTGATGCATCAACCATAACAGGCATGCACAAGATCCACCCTGGCTGCCTTTTTAACATAATTAAAAAAAAAGGGTGCCTCAAGAGAGGTTGCAAATTTCAACAAATTCAGAAGTGAAATACCAAAAGGTGGCTCAAACAGCCACACATGCTTCAAAAACTTTACACCGGCTACACAGCCTGAACATGATAACATACAAAGCTCACTCAACAGATGAACACAATAAAACAGAAACGCCTGGCAACAGAAGCCAATAGCGAAAACAAATTACATCCTAGAAGTAGGTTGAACACAGCATTCCTAGATCGACATGAACATTCCAAAGTCGCACTTAATAAACAATATGGGCATGTTTCGAAATAAAGAAGAAATTATGCACCGCAGCAGGGCAAACGGGCATGCTGCCAAATAATATTCCAAGAACTTTGCTAAACACTCCACTGCCGGATCCGAGGAAAACCATCAAGACATGAGGATAATTACAGCGCTCACCCAGTCTAAATAACTTCAGGAGCACCAAGACTTCGTTCTCCAGATAAACCAGCACCGTTAGCAAGATCTAGAAAACAGAAGTCGCACAGGATGCAAGTCTTCTCGTTGTGGCGCTTCCCCTGTGTGGGAACGTCCTCCTTGGCATGTTTACGCTGTTTCTCCTTACTTTCCCAGCGAGCTCCAAACAGAGTCCTTCCATACCAAGCGCCTCATAGCTAAAACACACCTCCAGTGACCTCTTTCAACGACAACTACCAGAAATCTCTCCCCAGATGCGCCCCAGACTGCACTGTCTATGCAAACCAAATAGAGCCTCATCTTGGAGCACCACAGACATACTATTGAGTCGGGAACGAGGTTTCGACCTTGCAGCATGGCTTAGCTGAAGAACCTGGCCACCGCATACTCGTTATTTACATAGCGCCACGTATTACGAAAAGTACTTAAGAAGTTCATCTAATACTAAATAAATCTTGTGGTTGTGTAAAGTGTGTTCTAATTTATGTGAAGAATTACAACTATTGCCATAATTTGAGAACCTGACTACTACATGCTCGTTATATATGGAGCGGGATGTATTTCAAAAAGTACTTGATGAGAAGCTACCCCACTGCTAAACAAATATGCTGGTTGTGTGAAATATGTTCTAACTTGTGCGACAAATTACAATGCAGAGCCAGAAAAGTAAACTTCTTCCCTTGAAAGTAGCTGATGCAACAAAAAAGAGCACTAGCAGGAATATGCCTGTACCAGTACCAGAATACATTTGATCTGCATATGTGCTTTATTTGAAGACGTTCTTGTTTTGAAAAGAATTGTCCTAAAATGACTAGCTTGTAAATTTTCCTTTATATATTACAGACAACTGATAGTGAGACTAAGTCACCTTTTAATTCTTTCTCATGTGTGCCAATCTTTGTTATATTTATTGTTCTGAGTGGTAGTTTGTTTTTATCAGATAATCAACATGTTTTGAATATTTACACACATCTCTGCTTAATGTAATGTATTGAAAATGGCAAGTCCTAGAAGCTCTCAGAAATGTGAAGGTGAATAATAAAAATTTTGATAAAGGCAGGGCACAAAACAGAATGATCGTATTCACAATTCCACTTCTTCATCCACTGCTGAGGATCGTATGTACTATGAACATATTATTTATAACATTGTCCTGTAACATACATCTCCTGAAACCTTTAAACGCCACTAACTCATTATTTACCATTTAATATCAATAAATCGTACCTTCTCCAGAGATCCTGTGTGCCAATGTTTTGGAACAGTATTTATTTATATGATATAAGTTATGGTGTGCTTAAAATATAAAATACGCTAAATACAAGATTGACAAGTATATATATATATATGAAGGTACACTCTTTGACATAAAACTTGACCGGCGGCCGGCCGCTTCAGAGGCTAAGTCCGCGCCGATCGCGACATGGGACAAAGAAACTGGCCAACTCGCTAATTCTCTAAGTCCGGTTATCTGCACAATCTGGCAACACTGTAGACTGCGGCACTTTCTGGAGGAAAACTTGTCCCAAGATAGAGAGACTCTAGGCTGATTACGCCTGTGGTCTAGCGGTAGCGTGCGTTGTTTCTGTTCATAATGTCAGTGGATCGAGAGCAGCTGGCATAAAATATTTTTATAGCCTCTTCTGTCTGAATGCTGAAGACGTGAATGTAATGGTAGCGCAGATTCAATCTATTTCGCTTTGTGACACACCGATATCAAAATTTTATCTAGTAACGATTTTGCGGCAGATTTCCTG
Source organism: Schistocerca cancellata (assembly GCF_023864275.1). Lineage (NCBI taxonomy): Eukaryota > Metazoa > Arthropoda > Insecta > Orthoptera > Acrididae > Schistocerca > Schistocerca cancellata. Next base: position 179,399,767 of record NC_064626.1, read on the forward strand.
CAGACTGTCCTCCTCTGGACGCCGTATGCGGCAAAGCTCCGGGATCCATTTGCTGGCTACTGGCAGCGGCCGTGGCGACAGCAGCGGCGCTGCACTCCCCCGTTCTTTATCGAAAGCGCCTGCTACCGCTCATCGCTTTTGATGATTTAAAACGCTTTATTATTAACTGTTGCTCCACAGAAAATTTCTACAATTTCCATTCACGCTCAAAAGCAACGGAGACAGACGCCCTGATTAGTAGGCGGGTAATCGGCAAGAGCTGAGTATGGCCCGAAATTAATTTTATAGACTGGGACGAAATTAAACCACCTCACTACATTCGATGAATTTATAAATGCTTCATACCTCGTTTCTTTTCCTTTCAAACTTAATTATTTGTGCAACTTTTGGTCAATGTTTGGATGTTTTCGTCAAGCCAGAGTGAGCGTCTGTGGTGTAAAGTGTATTACAGTTCTTGTTTCATTCCTTATGGTAAGTCTATGCGATAAACTGTGTGAATACCTTGCAATGCATGCTCTGTAGCAGTGCAGGCACACTGCACATTTGGAGTTCCATGTATGGGTTCATGAAGTATTTATTGTTGATCGGAAGTGATAGTTAAGGTCATCAGATTTAAACCAGAAAAATTTGTCGTTTTGAAGGTTTCAGAGAACGGAAAGGAATTGCTAACGCCGGTGTTAGAAAACGTCTACAGTTAAACGCTATTGCAAAAATTTAGAAGATGTGAACTATATTAATGAACATGTGCACTTCATAAACAACCTTCTGACATGTTAGACCTATATGACGAACAAAGCTCAAATTTATATCGTTGACAGTCGGTTTGAATCTTTTCAGGACCTATTTTACAGAGAAGCACCTTGGAATTTGCAAAGCAGAAATCCATGATATTAACTTAATTTACTAAGTCGAAATCGGACGAAGATTGATGTTTAAAGGCATTCTTCAGATTTCGCATAAGAAATTTTTACTAGCAGTTTGCAACTCCATTAATTAAAATGGAAAATAAAAGGTTTTAGTCAGCGGCTTCTACCGTGATTCGAACTTATAGTACAAGCACTGCAACGCACAAGGGAACCTCTGAGCTAACGACACACTGGCGGCCAGGGGCGGACTATAGTCACTGCGATGTTGCCTGAGCCTCAAAACGCAACCTTAAACACAGAAACAGAGGAGGTGGAGATTACTGTTTTAACGTCCCGTCGACAACGATGTCATTAGAGACGGAGCACAAGCTCGGATTAGGGAAGGATGGGGAAGGAAATCGGCCGTGCCCTTCCTAAGGAACCATCCCGGCATTTGCCTGAAGCGATTTAGGGAAATCATTGAAAACCTAGATCAGGATGGCCGGGCGCGGGATTGCACCATCGTCCTCCCGAATGCACACACAAACAGGTGTTACTTATGTGAAGAACGCCGTTCTTGGAGTCCAGAAATTAAATATACTTTCTAATTGTGTCATCTTGCAGTGGATTATATCGTACGAGTCTTCGATGTGGAAAACGAATGTTAAGTGAATTTAGCGAGGTAACGCCGACCTACACCCGGAAGTAAATGCACTATCAGAGTGTTGACAAATACTTGCTACGACGCTGCCATTTCTCGGCTCTCTGACGAGGCAGCTCTTCAGCGAAATGCTTGCCGTGATTCTCCGATACGGTTCTTCAGAGTGGAGACGCGCGCGCACGTTTGGTTTTTATGCGGCGTTCTCCCCTGGTGGTTTCTGACGTCGCCTTGTGGGCTATGTATACATATGAGACATTCAATTATCATTAATCCAGAATGATACAAGTTTCAGCTTCCGGCGTGGAAGAAGGCTGTTGACGCCGACATTATATCATTTCAACGTAGGGAAAGCAAAACGGATCATTCAATGTTTCTCATTCAACATAAAGCATGTGAGATAAATTTCCGTAACGTTCATAATCATCTAAAAATACAAACGAAGTAAAAATACACCGGAATCTTATTCGAATTGAATATAATGTAAGATACCAAACGCTTTGCACCTCGATGTCGAATTTGTCCACTTGCAATCGTTTGCAGCATGCACATAGATTGTCATGATTACCACGAGAATGAAGAAATATGTTGGTAAGGATGGAAGCAAGAAGAGACGCAGTCAACAAATATTCTATTCCTCATGGCATTCATTTCATTTGACACGTAAGAAGAGGTAAAGCGGGAATTTACTTTCGTTAACACGAAAGATATGCCGCACATATTGATAACGAGGAAGTCTGCGTCTTCATACGTTTCCTCCTTGAAATCTGTATGCTCTATTATATACTAAGTAGCCCGCTCATTGTTTCAGTAATGTTACCCTCTTGTTTGACCCCGTAACGATGAACAGATTCCAAATGCATGTCTCTGCGTGAAAGTAGCTGTTCGAACCCTTCCTTGGTTGTTTTTTGTGTTTTATTGCTTGGAATTCCTGAAGCAGACCACTGTGCCTTCCCCCCTCGTGGGTTAGGTCTCAAAACTAAACCGCTTTGTATCCAATGGCATAATTTATTCATACAGCATCAGCATAAGACTCTTGCGAGTGAGAGAATGACAATAACAATCGTAACAAGAACAAGCAAATAATGAATGATGTTTATTCCAACGCAGAAAGAGAATGGCTTTAAATATAAAAATCTATATCTATATCCATATCTATTGATCTTCGAGTTGGCACAATGAAAATATATTCTTAGCATTTAGTTACTGAATTTAGTTCTGGATGTTTGCAGAGAAAAGGAAAAGTCGGTACTTCTCGCTAGTGTAATATAATGTGAACCAGCAACTACCCTTTCCTTAGAACACGACTCAAGCAGGTCCTCAAGTAGGCACTGCTGCACTCTGTTCCCTGACATTGCTCTGATGACGGTTAATGCAGATGGTTCCGATTATGAAATACAAAACGTATTGCAGGTTAGTTCCTAGGATAGTAACATTAAATTTGCGTTGTAGACGGCACATGAACGTGACGACTATCCATATTACTCATCAATATAAAAAGACAGTATTTTGGGAATTTAGCAGGATTACTCAAAATGAATTCTGAAATTGGGTGACTGACCGCACAGGTGCTACACGTCGTCAAGAGCATACGATGTCCTAATCGCATTAGGAATATGAAGATCGTCTTCGACAGCTCGCAACTTTCACATAGCTAACCCCACCCTACTCCAGACAGCTCTCGGTGGAGTTGCACTACGTTGCCGATGTTATGGAAGGCCTTCAAACCGACAACAGACCACATATTGAAAAATACAAGCGAATTCTCTTGCAGCGTAAGCTTATTGTAACTAATCTAAAAATTATTGGAGAGGAACATTGTCCTATTCAAAAAAGTAAAATGTTACACACTGTTGACGTCAAACGGACATTATCTATGTCCTGTCTTGTGTCCTACTCATCTATAATATCAAGTGTACTATGAAAATGATTATATATAATGGATTATAAGGTAATGCATTGATACCAGATGGTGGGGGCCGGCCGATGTGGCCGTGCGGTTCTAGGCGCTTCAGTCTGGAACCGCGTGACCGCTACGGTCGCAGGTTCGAATCCTGTCTCGGGCATGGATGTGTGTGATGTCCTTAGGTTAGTTAGGTTTAAGTAGTTCTAAGTTCTAGGGGACTGATGACCTTAGAAGTTAAGTCCCATGGTGCTCAGAGCCATTTGAACCATTTAACACAAAATGACATTAAAAATTTAAGTTATTCACGAGCAGCTAGTTGAGAATATGTATGAACATTAAATGACACGACGAACCGTCATGTTCTGCATATGGATTCAAACCCAGCTCATGCAGACTAAGCAAAGATTTCGTGACTGACGGAAACTAACAGTCATTCCTGATTAGGCATACAGAGAGTGATATACCTCGATTTTAGACAGTATCAGTTAGCAAATATCAACTTTAAATTGCATAACGCAAACATTTTTAACAGACGCGAATTCCTACCCAGCATCTATTGTCCCTGTTAACGAACTACGAGAGATGTTAAATATTGCTTCTTCACAAGTAACTTACTTGAAATGCCGTGAGGTAAAGCTGTGTGTTGGACACGGATTCGAACCCGGAACCTAATCGGATTGCTATCGAAGCACAGTCAAATGTGACATATCGGAATTTCGCGGCAGTAACTAGATGTTATAACTGAAATGACGAGACGAAAAATTAATTTTTTCCTTCCCAGGACTCCAACCCGGCACCTATCGCTGTTATATTCTAGAGAAAACTAACGTTAAATATGGGTTTGTTGCACCAGCAGTGACATGTGAGCATGTTTGAACTGAAATAATATGACGAAGAGTTCAGCGCTCACTGGGAATAGAGCCCCACACATATCGTTGTTGACTACACACAAAGAGACGTCAGCTACCGAATTTTTCTCCACCAGCTGCTCAGAATAGCATCTTGAACTTACAGTCATCTCGCAAATAGTTCTGTGTCTCACTGGGAGTTAAAAACGTCAGATATCGTTAGTGTGACAGCGAATGAAAATACATTAAAAATCAAAATTATTATCCACCAGCAGACAGGTGTTCTCATGCTAGAGCTTGATAATACATAAGTAAATCTTTAGTGCCGGGCCAGGATTCGATCCCATTCACGCATAATATGTGAAGGTGTTGAGGAATCTGCAGTTTTGAACAAACAACAAATTGTAGCCGAGCTGTATTGCCACGAAGGGATCAAATTCCGCGTTAAGGGCGGTCTGAGTTGCATTCCCAGTTCAGAACCAATTTTATCGACATACAGAAGCTCAAATAAAAGATGGAATAAGTGTCCTGTGACCATACATAGCGTTTGTGTCGTCACTTGAAATAAATAACTAGTATCAGAAAGGTTACTGGTGGTAGAGTTTCTACATGTCGCCACTCCAGACTTTATTGTGGTTCAACCTATCGTCTACTTGGTAAAGAAGGAATATCATCTTTAATGTGAATTTTCTGACCATGCAGCCATTATATCTCCTTCACTTGGTGTAGCCAGGAGAGAATGGAATCTGTCTCTCCCTATCTAAAATCATTGACAGAAGTGGGAATCGAACCCAGACCATAGGTATAACAACCTACCATCCGTCCAACAGACCACGAAATCCTCTTCTCTGCGAGTCATTTTTCTATCGTAACGCAGTTGTGCCACACTGGATGAGAATTCTGACACACAGGCTCCCTGTAGTAATTTGCAGCATGTTCAGTAAATTCATTTACTTGGTTGACCGAATCACCATGAACTAGCTGCCTCGGCTACCCAGTGCATACATTCGACTATTTTGTAATCACAGAAATAAAATCACGTTACTGCCACCTACACACAACTGCCAACATTGTAGGATGCAGAAGTTTAAATAAGAAGTGTTCCTTTTCACTTGAGCTATTCTATTGCGCTGTCTGTTACTAGAAAACGTCGTTCAGTCCAAAAGAAAAGCTGTAACTGTTTGTCTCTCAGAAGTCAAGACATGGCCATATGCATAATCTCACAGTGCTGTGGAATCCAAAAGTTCTGAAGGAATAGTTGCTGAGCTCTGGAGCTGTTGTTGTTCCGTGTCAGCTTGTAGCATAGATAAGATGTCGCGAGTTCGAATACATTCAGTGCTACATTTTTTAAAACGCAATTCTGCTCTCTGCTGAAGTTATCAATCTAATGGAACTTTGAACAAATTCCCTTCACTTCTCAACCCAAAGTAGTCGCATGTGGAAAAAGGACTAACTACTGTGACATTTTGTCCTATTCAGGTTTAATAGACAGCAGGCAGCAGATGCATCTCGAAGATGTGCAGGGAGAGCGCATCGTGCCATAATATGTCAGAAAAGTATTTTCTACATTAGCCGTCGTGTGGTAGTGATATTTTATTCTTCTTCAAACTTTGATTGACAGCTTTAACTCAGAACAAATTTTCTACATGCATGTAATCAATAAACTGCATGTGCATTGTCAGACTGTCATAGGTAACATCAGAGAATTCGCATATATCGTTGATGATTAATTTCTCTCTCATGTTTACTATTGTTTTAACAACACTAAAGGAAACCTTACGAAAATTGTGCACTGTATTATAAATAAAACTAACGATGATAACCTTACGACGAAAGTATCTGTACACAAGCATGCCTCTATCGACACGAATTAGTAAAATACTACTCACTTAGATTTTGATAGGGTCTGTGTTTAATTGGTATGCTGTGTCATACTCAAGAGGTATGCAAATGTGGCATTTCATAAATATAGTTACGTATTCCTAGAAACCCAAAATTCGCTTGTCAGCAGCGGAAAGAGGCGTTACCTGTTGTGCAGCATTGTAAGTTTTTCAACATTGCACTATGAGCTGAAAGCATTTTCTTACGATTTCCGTATTGATGTTTGATCTGACTGCTTGTAGCTCTTTCACAGAAGGGATAAAAACGTTTCAGTCAGTGAGACTGGAACTGCGAACCGTAACAGACGCTGTTTCACATGTCAGCACGTTACCACAGAGCTGGCGAGGGGGTATGGGTCTCAGCTTCCTATTACGACGGCAATAGTAACTAGAACTCGTAAACCGCTATTTAAAGGTCGAGATTAGTTGCGATTTCCACCTGCAACGACTTTCTTGGGCTGAAAACCGTAAATTTTCAATCTTTTGTTACCCTTCAAGCTATAATAACTCAGATTATTCAATGGAAATGACAGGTAAAATCAAGTGAACTTTGAGGCTTAATTCCGTGCACACCAGGAAGTAACTCGTCGATCACAGAGTTGCCAAACATACGTTGCCTTGTTGCCAAATCTCAGTTACAGTACCAGCAGGAAGAAGACGAACCGATGTGATCCTACAGCGGTCTGGGAAGTGACCATAGCTGGTGTCTCCAAGTCGCGGCTGCTACGGCCTGGAATACGTAATGCGTCTGATTCGCTTTCTGTAACTAGGTTTAGGGACTGGAGCGTAGTTACTAATAATACTCAGAACTGACTGCAAACTGAGCATCATAAATCAGTAACTCTCATTGTTGTTTTTATATTTCTTTCGTAAGTGCACTCAAAACTAAGAAAGTCATTCACAGGCGTTTTCCTGCCTCGCCGATAGTCGAGCAGAACATACAAATAAAAATAAAAAAGAATGTGTGTGTGTGTGTGTGTGTGTGTGTGTGTGTGTGTGTGTGTGTGAGAGAGAGAGAGAGAGAGAGAGAGAGAGAGAGAAATAAAAAGCAATGAGAGAGTGTGTAAAAAAATTGTTGTAAAGAAATTGAATCATGGTATTTAAAGAAATCTTTCATTAAAATGACACGTTCCACATCATTACGAAATGTCGTATTCATGATCTATGGAACAAGAGTTAATCTTATGTAATGTAATCTAATCTAATCACATCATATTGATTATTAGCCATGAAGAGTCATGAACTACCGAAAGTTTTGCCAATACCAGTAACCAAATCTAAACTTGAAAATAAAAGACGACAATTTTTGTAATAAACCGTGACTCCTATCAAGACCCTTTCATCCCTGTTATCTAACCACGAAAGATTTCTGATATACCTCCATTCTGAAGTAACAAAGTGTGCATGCATTTAAAGATGAAGTGCATGATGTGAAGTTCTGTGACGGAGATACGAACCCAACACGTAATCCGATTGTTAACTAAGAAAAATCAAATGTTACGTATCGGTTTTTCTTACGAGCCGCTAGGTGTCTGAATCTAAAATAAGGATACAAACTTTTGTGCCTAAGCGACAATCGAACTGCACACCTACCGCGCATCCACGAATATAGCTTAAGTATCAGTTGCTTACTCATGAACAGTAAGATGTGTGCGTGTTTGACCAGAAATAACGACACCTGTTGCGATTGTTGGCAACACATGAACAGACATTGAAATTGCGCGTTAATTTTCACTAGCAGGTGGGTGTGCACTTGATAAAGCTAGAAATGAAATTATGAATATTTTTGTACTGGATCAGGTTTCAGACCCACATACTTACCTTTGGAAGAGAGCTAGAGAAGATTGCAGTCTTGGGAAAAGGAACGAAATGACTGAACTATACTGTTCCGAGAGATTCAGATCCTCGAAAGAGGAGATACGAATTCGAATCACAGTCCAGCACCAAATTTTTAAACGTCTCTAGTTCAATCAAGTACAAGTAAAATAAGAGCCCTGGTCCCTTTAAATGGCTATCGGTTCATCAAATAAAATAAAATTTTATAATGTAAGTAAGTTTACTGGCGACTGTATTTCTGTTTACCATGACTTCCGCTTTGTCATTTCCCAACGAAAACTGGCTCTGCTCAGTTGGTTATGAAGGAACGTGATGTTTAATGCGGATTCTGGATTATAACGTCTTTCTCTTGAGGTTACCAGAGGTAAAATAAATCTGTTTGTGCCTCTTAAAAGTAAATGCCTGAACCCACGCATTGCACCTGTGATAGCTCGTTCCACCAGACCATTGTGGCCACATTACACAGCCCCAGGAGTGTGCTGTAGCGGATGATGTGCTTAGCTTACAAAATTAGTCACGGTGGAAAAAATGCGAGTCTATTAAATGGTCAAGTAGAAGCAAGCTTCTGACGCAGAGATTATGCTATTCTCATGTCAGCAGGATGTAAAGACTCTTCTAGGCATCATAGGCAGGATGTGAAGCCATTTTGATTTTTCACAAATTCAGCAAATTTCTTAGTTCGAGAAAATCCACTGTGAAGTGTGAAGTTGCCGGATAATTCGATTATTACTGTTATTATTAATATCATTTTATTCATACTGCTGCTGTAACACAAGTGCTTGAACATCATTTAGTATCTTTTGGTCACTATAGAAGTAGTTTCCCAAGAACAGGTTCTTTCCCTGTCTACGGAATCCTTTTCATGTTAATATCAAACACCAGCAATTACTCGTAGATTACATTAAAACTAAAGTAATTGACGAAGACGTTACTTGGTAACAAAAACGCACTGCCTTTCTTCATTTACTTTCGCCTAGAAGTGGCTATCGAGTACGGTACTGAGAAACCAAAAGGCAAGAGATCTTACTGCCTTCCGATATACGTTGCTGTTAGTTCTTCCACATGATTTGGTCGACATGACCTGTTTCAAGTAGTGTATGACAGACAGTGTTTTAGAAAATCTATTGTTTCCCTTTGCAATAAACAGAAGTATTTTCATTCTAAGCTGTCCAAGTACAAAATTTTCGCAATATTAGTGCACATTTAATATTCGCTTCTATAATGTATAAAAGTATTTCACAGTCGCAAAACTCGCATCCGAAACGTTGACCTTACACTTAGTCGCTGACCATAAATTCTAGCTCAGAGTGACACCAGTTTAAATAACCTAATGTAGCGAAGACTGTTTGCCAGTGCTCTTTCTCACCGGAAAATACGCAATTGACTCATTTGGCTCCATAAGTACACTGTAACAGTAATTTCTGTGTGAAATTTGTCAATAAGCTTTCGCCTTCCAACCGGCAAAATACGGAAGAGTACAGCCGGTAAACAAATCACAAATCACGATTTAGTGCCGATAAGACGATTTCTTTAAACATTGTCGAAGCTGAGGGAATTTATTTTCTGCTTAAATCGTCTTAAGCAGCAACGTTCACAGATATCTCAAATAGGAAAAAGCTGAATATCCAGGTACGAAGGTTGTAAAACAAACTTCCCACAGTTTGTGTCAGGTTGATCTTTTCGTCTGATAACACTGCTTAAGTATTTTGTCTAAGAGGTATCACAAGTAGTATCCCTGTAGCTGTGGGAATCATTGGTTGAAAACGAGTTTAACACCAATGGGTACAGTGCTGCTATATTTTCAAAATTATTATCAACTTAAGTCTGAGTTCATCCACAAACTGAGGCGTATTTATAATATTGAAGCTAGACTGTGTATCCTTTTTTCTTGAGTGGTCACTGGAAGGCGTTTACACACACGTATACAATACTATGAATACTTCGAACGCTATGGTTAACGTTGCTCTCATAAACTACTTTTTTTTTTAAATTCTTCTGGGTCTTAAGCGAGCAATATGTGTTGTAGATACAGTCTCAGACCAAAAAATTGACCGCCGAGTCGTTCACGTAAGGTGGACAATACAGTCATGCTTCTCTCAGAATTCTATGTCTGGCAATATGCTCGATCTAGCAACATGTAGACTGCGGCACTTCCCAGAGGAAGTCTTGACTCCAGTCTTAGTACATTACTCTAGACTACGACCGTAGTCTTGAGGTTAAACGCGAGACCAGCTAATATGATATTGTAGATTCGCTTGAATTACACTCATAGCTTCAGCACCGAGAGGAAAGGGGCGATAAAAATTCTGTCGATATGTGCTTTCGGTCGCCAGACGTCATATTAGCTGGTCTCGCGTTTTACCTCAAGACTACGGTCGTGTTCCATCAGCGGTACGAATAAAATGATAGTAATAATAACAGTAATAATCGAATTATCCGGCAACTTCACACTTCACAGTGGATTTTCTCGAACTAAGAAATTTGCTGAATTTGTGAAAAATCAAAATGGCTTCACATCCTGCCTATGATGCCTAGAAGAGTCTTTACATCCTGCTGACATGAGAATAGCATAATCTCTGCGTCAGAAGCTTGCTTCTACTTGACCATTTAGTAGACTCGCATTTTTTCCACCGTGACTAATTTTGTAAGCTAAGCACATCATCCGTTACAGCACACTCCTGGGGCTGTGTAATGTGGCCACAATGGTCTGGTGGAACGAGCTATCACAGGTGCAATGCGTGGGTTCAGGCATTTACTTTTAAGAGGCACAAACAGATTTATTTTACCTCTGGTAACCTCAAGAGAAAGACGTTATAATCCAGAATCCGCATTAAACATCACGTTCCTTCATAACCAACTGAGCAGAGCCAGTTTTCGTTGGGAAATGACAAAGCGGAAGTCATGGTAAACAGAAATACAGTCGCCAGTAAACTTACTTACATTATAAAATTTTATTTTATTTGATGAACCGATAGCCATTTAAAGGGACAGGGCTCTTATTTTACTTGTACTTGATTGAACTAGAGACGTTTAAAAATTTGGTGCTGGACTGTGATTCGAATTCGTATCTCCTCTTTCGAGGATCTGAATCTCTCGGAACAGTATAGTTCAGTCATTTCGTTCCTTTTCCCAAGACTGCAATCTTCTCTAGCTCTCTTCCAAAGGTAAGTATGTGGGTCTGAAACCTGATCCAGTACAAAAATATTCATAATTTCATTTCTAGCTTTATCAAGTGCACACCCACCTGCTAGTGAAAATTAACGCGCAATTTCAATGTCTGTTCATGTGTTGCCAACAATCGCAACAGGTGTCGTTATTTCTGGTCAAACACGCACACATCTTACTGTTCATGAGTAAGCAACTGATACTTAAGCTATATTCGTGGATGTGCGGTAGGTGTGCAGTTCGATTGTCGCTTAGGCACAAAAGTTTGTATCCTTATTTTAGATTCAGACACCTAGCGGCTCGTAAGAAAAACCGATACGTAACATTTGATTTTTCTTAGTTAACAATCGGATTACGTGTTGGGTTCGTATCTCCGTCACAGAACTTCACATCATGCACTTCATCTTTAAATGCATGCACACTTTGTTACTTCAGAATGGAGGTATATCAGAAATCTTTCGTGGTTAGATAACAGGGATGAAAGGGTCTTGATAGGAGTCACGGTTTATTACAAAAATTGTCGTCTTTTATTTTCAAGTTTAGATTTGGTTACTGGTATTGGCAAAACTTTCGGTAGTTCATGACTCTTCATGGCTAATAATCAATATGATGTGATTAGATTAGATTACATTACATAAGATTAACTCTTGTTCCATAGATCATGAATACGACATTTCGTAATGATGTGGAACGTGTCATTTTAATGAAAGATTTCTTTAAATACCATGATTCAATTTCCTCTCTCTCTCTCTCTCTCTCTCTCTCTCTCTCTCTCTCTCTCACACACACACACACACACACACACACACACACACACACATTCTTTTTTATTTTTATTTGTATGTTCTGCTCGACTATCGGCGAGGCAGGAAAACGCCTGTGAATGACTTTCTTAGTTTTGAGTGCACTTACGAAAGAAATATAAAAACAACAATGAGAGTTACTGATTTATGATGCTCAGTTTGCAGTCAGTTCTGAGTATTATTAGTAACTACGCTCCAGTCCCTAAACCTAGTTACAGAAAGCGAATCAGACGCATTACGTATTCCAGGCCGTAGCAGCCGCGACTTGGAGACACCAGCTATGGTCACTTCCCAGACCGCTGTAGGATCACATCGGTTCGTCTTCTTCCTGCTGGTACTGTAACTGAGATTTGGCAACAAGGCAACGTATGTTTGGCAACTCTGTGATCGACGAGTTACTTCCTGGTGTGCACGGAATTAAGCCTCAAAGTTCACTTGATTTTACCTGTCATTTCCATTGAATAATCTGAGTTATTATAGCTTGAAGGGTAACAAAAGATTGAAAATTTACGGTTTTCAGCCCAAGAAAGTCGTTGCAGGTGGAAATCGCAACTAATCTCGACCTTTAAATAGCGGTTTACGAGTTCTAGTTACTATTGCCGTCGTAATAGGAAGCTGAGACCCATACCCCCTCGCCAGCTCTGTGGTAACGTGCTGACATGTGAAACAGCGTCTGTTACGGTTCGCAGTTCCAGTCTCACTGACTGAAACGTTTTTATCCCTTCTGTGAAAGAGCTACAAGCAGTCAGATCAAACATCAATACGGAAATCGTAAGAAAATGCTTTCAGCTCATAGTGCAATGTTGAAAAACTTACAATGCTGCACAACAGGTAACGCCTCTTTCCGCTGCTGACAAGCGAATTTTGGGTTTCTAGGAATACGTAACTATATTTATGAAATGCCACATTTGCATACCTCTTGAGTATGACACAGCATACCAATTAAACACAGACCCTATCAAAATCTAAGTGAGTAGTATTTTACTAATTCGTGTCGATAGAGGCATGCTTGTGTACAGATACTTTCGTCGTAAGGTTATCATCGTTAGTTTTATTTATAATACAGTGCACAATTTTCGTAAGGTTTCCTTTAGTGTTGTTAAAACAATAGTAAACATGAGAGAGAAATTAATCATCAACGATATATGCGAATTCTCTGATGTTACCTATGACAGTCTGACAATGCACATGCAGTTTATTGATTACATGCATGTAGAAAATTTGTTCTGAGTTAAAGCTGTCAATCAAAGTTTGAAGAAGAATAAAATATCACTACCACACGACGGCTAATGTAGAAAATACTTTTCTGACATATTATGGCACGATGCGCTCTCCCTGCACATCTTCGAGATGCATCTGCTGCCTGCTGTCTATTAAACCTGAATAGGACAAAATGTCACAGTAGTTAGTCCTTTTTCCACATGCGACTACTTTGGGTTGAGAAGTGAAGGGAATTTGTTCAAAGTTCCATTAGATTGATAACTTCAGCAGAGAGCAGAATTGCGTTTTAAAAAATGTAGCACTGAATGTATTCGAACTCGCGACATCTTATCTATGCTACAAGCTGACACGGAACAACAACAGCTCCAGAGCTTAGCAACTATTCCTTCAGAACTTTTGGATTCCACAGCACTGTGAGATTATGCATATGCCCATGTCTTGACTTCTGAGAGACAAACAGTTACAGCTTTTCTTTTGGACTGAACGACGTTTTCTAGTAACAGATAGCGCAATAGAATAGCTCAAGTGAAAAGGAACACTTCTTATTTAAACTTCTGCATCCTACAATGTTGGCAGTTGTGTGTAGGTGGCAGTAACGTGATTTTATTTCTGTGATTACAAAATAGTCGAATGTATGCACTGGGTAGCCGAGGCAGCTAGTTCATGGTGATTCGGTCAACCAAGTAAATGAATTTACTGAACATGCTGCAAATTACTACAGGGAGCCTATGTGTCAGAATTCTCATCCAGTGTGGCACAACTGCGTTACGATAGAAAAATGACTCGCAGAGAAGAGGATTTCGTGGTCTGTTGGACGGATGGTAGGTTGTTATACCTATGGTCTGGGTTCGATTCCCACTTCTGTCAATGATTTTAGATAGGGAGAGACAGATTCCATTCTCTCCTGGCTACACCAAGTGAAGGAGATATAATGGCTGCATGGTCAGAAAATTCACATTAAAGGTGATATTCCTTCTTTACCAAGTAGACGGTAGGTTGAACCACAATAAAGTCTGGAGTGGCGACATGTAGAAACTCTACCACCAGTAACCTTTCTGATACTAGTTATTTATTTCAAGTGACGACACAAACGCTATGTATGGTCACAGGACACTTATTCCATCTTTTATTTGAGCTTCTGTATGTCGATAAAATTGGTTCTGAACTGGGAATGCAACTCAGACCGCCCTTAACGCGGAATTTGATCCCTTCGTGGCAATACAGCTCGGCTACAATTTGTTGTTTGTTCAAAACTGCAGATTCCTCAACACCTTCACATATTATGCGTGAATGGGATCGAATCCTGGCCCGGCACTAAAGATTTACTTATGTATTATCAAGCTCTAGCATGAGAACACCTGTCTGCTGGTGGATAATAATTTTGATTTTTAATGTATTTTCATTCGCTGTCACACTAACGATATCTGACGTTTTTAACTCCCAGTGAGACACAGAACTATTTGCGAGATGACTGTAAGTTCAAGATGCTATTCTGAGCAGCTGGTGGAGAAAAATTCGGTAGCTGACGTCTCTTTGTGTGTAGTCAACAACGATATGTGTGGGGCTCTATTCCCAGTGAGCGCTGAACTCTTCGTCATATTATTTCAGTTCAAACATGCTCACATGTCACTGCTGGTGCAACAAACCCATATTTAACGTTAGTTTTCTCTAGAATATAACAGCGATAGGTGCCGGGTTGGAGTCCTGGGAAGGAAAAAATTAATTTTTCGTCTCGTCATTTCAGTTATAACATCTAGTTACTGCCGCGAAATTCCGATATGTCACATTTGACTGTGCTTCGATAGCAATCCGATTAGGTTCCGGGTTCGAATCCGTGTCCAACACACAGCTTTACCTCACGGCATTTCAAGTAAGTTACTTGTGAAGAAGCAATATTTAACATCTCTCGTAGTTCGTTAACAGGGACAATAGATGCTGGGTAGGAATTCGCGTCTGTTAAAAATGTTTGCGTTATGCAATTTAAAGTTGATATTTGCTAACTGATACTGTCTAAAATCGAGGTATATCACTCTCTGTATGCCTAATCAGGAATGACTGTTAGTTTCCGTCAGTCACGAAATCTTTGCTTAGTCTGCATGAGCTGGGTTTGAATCCATATGCAGAACATGACGGTTCGTCGTGTCATTTAATGTTCATACATATTCTCAACTAGCTGCTCGTGAATAACTTAAATTTTTAATGTCATTTTGTGTTAAATGGTTCAAATGGCTCTGAGCACCATGGGACTTAACTTCTAAGGTCATCAGTCCCCTAGAACTTAGAACTACTTAAACCTAACTAACCTAAGGACATCACACACATCCATGCCCGAGACAGGATTCGAACCTGCGACCGTAGCGGTCACGCGGTTCCAGACTGAAGCGCCTAGAACCGCACGGCCACATCGGCCGGCCCCCACCATCTGGTATCAATGCATTACCTTATAATCCATTATATATAATCATTTTCATAGTACACTTGATATTATAGATGAGTAGGACACAAGACAGGACATAGATAATGTCCGTTTGACGTCAACAGTGTGTAACATTTTACTTTTTTGAATAGGACAATGTTCCTCTCCAATAATTTTTAGATTAGTTACAATAAGCTTACGCTGCAAGAGAATTCGCTTGTATTTTTCAATATGTGGTCTGTTGTCGGTTTGAAGGCCTTCCATAACATCGGCAACGTAGTGCAACTCCACCGAGAGCTGTCTGGAGTAGGGTGGGGTTAGCTATGTGAAAGTTGCGAGCTGTCGAAGACGATCTTCATATTCCTAATGCGATTAGGACATCGTATGCTCTTGACGACGTGTAGCACCTGTGCGGTCAGTCACCCAATTTCAGAATTCATTTTGAGTAATCCTGCTAAATTCCCAAAATACTGTCTTTTTATATTGATGAGTAATATGGATAGTCGTCACGTTCATGTGCCGTCTACAACGCAAATTTAATGTTACTATCCTAGGAACTAACCTGCAATACGTTTTGTATTTCATAATCGGAACCATCTGCATTAACCGTCATCAGAGCAATGTCAGGGAACAGAGTGCAGCAGTGCCTACTTGAGGACCTGCTTGAGTCGTGTTCTAAGGAAAGGGTAGTTGCTGGTTCACATTATATTACACTAGCGAGAAGTACCGACTTTTCCTTTTCTCTGCAAACATCCAGAACTAAATTCAGTAACTAAATGCTAAGAATATATTTTCATTGTGCCAACTCGAAGATCAATAGATATGGATATAGATATAGATTTTTATATTTAAAGCCATTCTCTTTCTGCGTTGGAATAAACATCATTCATTATTTGCTTGTTCTTGTTACGATTGTTATTGTCATTCTCTCACTCGCAAGAGTCTTATGCTGATGCTGTATGAATAAATTATGCCATTGGATACAAAGCGGTTTAGTTTTGAGACCTAACCCACGAGGGGGGAAGGCACAGTGGTCTGCTTCAGGAATTCCAAGCAATAAAACACAAAAAACAACCAAGGAAGGGTTCGAACAGCTACTTTCACGCAGAGACATGCATTTGGAATCTGTTCATCGTTACGGGGTCAAACAAGAGGGTAACATTACTGAAACAATGAGCGGGCTACTTAGTATATAATAGAGCATACAGATTTCAAGGAGGAAACGTATGAAGACGCAGACTTCCTCGTTATCAATATGTGCGGCATATCTTTCGTGTTAACGAAAGTAAATTCCCGCTTTACCTCTTCTTACGTGTCAAATGAAATGAATGCCATGAGGAATAGAATATTTGTTGACTGCGTCTCTTCTTGCTTCCATCCTTACCAACATATTTCTTCATTCTCGTGGTAATCATGACAATCTATGTGCATGCTGCAAACGATTGCAAGTGGACAAATTCGACATCGAGGTGCAAAGCGTTTGGTATCTTACATTATATTCAATTCGAATAAGATTCCGGTGTATTTTTACTTCGTTTGTATTTTTAGATGATTATGAACGTTACGGAAATTTATCTCACATGCTTTATGTTGAATGAGAAACATTGAATGATCCGTTTTGCTTTCCCTACGTTGAAATGATATAATGTCGGCGTCAACAGCCTTCTTCCACGCCGGAAGCTGAAACTTGTATCATTCTGGATTAATGATAATTGAATGTCTCATATGTATACATAGCCCACAAGGCGACGTCAGAAACCACCAGGGGAGAACGCCGCATAAAAACCAAACGTGCGCGCGCGTCTCCACTCTGAAGAACCGTATCGGAGAATCACGGCAAGCATTTCGCTGAAGAGCTGCCTCGTCAGAGAGCCGAGAAATGGCAGCGTCGTAGCAAGTATTTGTCAACACTCTGATAGTGCATTTACTTCCGGGTGTAGGTCGGCGTTACCTCGCTAAATTCACTTAACATTCGTTTTCCACATCGAAGACTCGTACGATATAATCCACTGCAAGATGACACAATTAGAAAGTATATTTAATTTCTGGACTCCAAGAACGGCGTTCTTCACATAAGTAACACCTGTTTGTGTGTGCATTCGGGAGGACGATGGTGCAATCCCGCGCCCGGCCATCCTGATCTAGGTTTTCAATGATTTCCCTAAATCGCTTCAGGCAAATGCCGGGATGGTTCCTTAGGAAGGGCACGGCCGATTTCCTTCCCCATCCTTCCCTAATCCGAGCTTGTGCTCCGTCTCTAATGACATCGTTGTCGACGGGACGTTAAAACAGTAATCTCCACCTCCTCTGTTTCTGTGTTTAAGGTTGCGTTTTGAGGCTCAGGCAACATCGCAGTGACTATAGTCCGCCCCTGGCCGCCAGTGTGTCGTTAGCTCAGAGGTTCCCTTGTGCGTTGCAGTGCTTGTACTATAAGTTCGAATCACGGTAGAAGCCGCTGACTAAAACCTTTTATTTTCCATTTTAATTAATGGAGTTGCAAACTGCTAGTAAAAATTTCTTATGCGAAATCTGAAGAATGCCTTTAAACATCAATCTTCGTCCGATTTCGACTTAGTAAATTAAGTTAATATCATGGATTTCTGCTTTGCAAATTCCAAGGTGCTTCACTGTAAAATAGGTCCTGAAAAGATTCAAACCGACTGTCAACGATATAAATTTGAGCTTTGTTCGTCATATAGGTCTAACATGTCAGAAGGTTGTTTATGAAGTGCACATGTTCATTAATATAGTTCACATCTTCTAAATTTTTGCAATAGCGTTTAACTGTAGACGTTTTCTAACACCGGCGTTAGCAATTCCTTTCCGTTCTCTGAAACCTTCAAAACGACAAATTTTTCTGGTTTAAATCTGATGACCTTAACTATCACTTCCGATCAACAATAAATACTTCATGAACCCATACATGGAACTCCAAATGTGCAGTGTGCCTGCACTGCTACAGAGCATGCTTTGCAAGGTATTCACACAGTTTATCGCATAGACTTACCATAAGGAATGAAACAAGAACTGTAATACACTTTACACCACAGACGCTCACTCTGGCTTGACGAAAACATCCAAACATTGACCAAAAGTTGCACAAATAATTAAGTTTGAAAGGAAAAGAAACGAGGTATGAAGCATTTATAAATTCATCGAATGTAGTGAGGTGGTTTAATTTCGTCCCAGTCTATAAAATTAATTTCGGGCCATACTCAGCTCTTGCCGATTACCCGCCTACTAATCAGGGCGTCTGTCTCCGTTGCTTTTGAGCGTGAATGGAAATTGTAGAAATTTTCTGTGGAGCAACAGTTAATAATAAAGCGTTTTAAATCATCAAAAGCGATGAGCGGTAGCAGGCGCTTTCGATAAAGAACGGGGGAGTGCAGCGCCGCTGCTGTCGCCACGGCCGCTGCCAGTAGCCAGCAAATGGATCCCGGAGCTTTGCCGCATACGGCGTCCAGAGGAGGACAGTCTGCAGGAAATCTGCCGCAAAATCGTTACTAGATAAAATTTTGATATCGGTGTGTCACAAAGCGAAATAGATTGAATCTGCGCTACCATTACATTCACGTCTTCAGCATTCAGACAGAAGAGGCTATAAAAATATTTTATGCCAGCTGCTCTCGATCCACTGACATTATGAACAGAAACAACGCACGCTACCGCTAGACCACAGGCGTAATCAGCCTAGAGTCTCTCTATCTTGGGACAAGTTTTCCTCCAGGAAGTGCCGCAGTCTACAGTGTTGCCAGATTGCGCAGATAACCGGACTTAGAGAATTAGCGAGTTGGCCAGTTTCTTTGTCCCATGTCGCGATCGGCGCGGATTTAGCCTCTGAAGCGGCCGGCCGCCGGTCAAGTTTTATGTCAAAGAGTGTACATTAGCCCTATAAAGACATCACTGAGGTTGGAATCCCAGTTGCACATACAGCTCAGAGCCTTTACGAGATACTGAGCAGAGTAAATGTTGTGATTTTATTGTTACAACGTATAATAGAGCGTCAGTGCATGACAGGCAAGGGATAGTTCCAGATTAGCTTGAAATTAGGGATGTAGGTACATGGAAAATTCAGGTTCAGGGCCCCATACAGTGGGACCAGCCAATAGGCAGGCAAGCAGTAACAACTTCCCAATACCACCACCGCCAATAGCAACAATGGAAAAAACCAATCACAACATCACCCAGGCCAAAGACAACGGAGATCTACCTAAAGGAAGGAAAAAAATCAAGAAATGAAGCAGAAGACAACGAAGAAAAATGGCATTAAAAGAAATCAGAAGCAACTGACAAGACCTTTTACAGGAGGAAAATAGTTTAGAGGAATCAAGCGAATGAGAATCTAGCGACCTTTCACACACAACGGAAAAAAAATGGAAGTACAAATAGACAGCAACCAAGGCACCACAGAAGAAGACAATTCTGAAGAACAATTAATCAAAGACGCGCTTCAGAGATCCATATGTCAGAAGATTGCACAAAGGGCACATGAACAAAAAAAAAGGAAGATGAACATCAAGACAACTAACAAATAAGACGCCTTGGCGACAACCTCAAATGAGCCACTTCCACAACAGGCCACAGAGCCACAAGACGATTTGAGAAGTACAATGTTTACCAACACTTGTCATCCACTATGACGCAAATCATAACCGAGCGAGGTGGCGCAGTGGTTAGCACACTGGACTCGCATTCGGGAGGACGACGGTTCAATCCCGTCTCCGCCATCCTGAGTTAGGTTTTCCGTGATTTCCCTAAATCGTTCCAGGCAAATGCCGGGATGGTTCCTTTGAAAGGGCACGGCCGATTTCCTTCCCAATCCTTCCCTAACCCGAGCTTGCGCTCCATCTCTAATGATCTCGTTGTCGACGGGACGTTAAACACTAACCACCACCACCACCGCAAATCATATAAAACTGACAAAGGCTGTCAAAAATATGGTACAAAGGAGATTCAGAGTGATGTTCAGAGGAGACAACATGTCATACCGTTTTGACAGCATGATAGAATATGCAAGAGGATTCTACTTTCGCCAAGTCAACAAAATACCATTCTACATCCATCAGAAACCAGAGAAAAGGGAATTAAATGTAGTCATTAAATACTTGTCACCAGATACAGGAGAAGAAGTCCTACAGAAAGTTCAAAACAAAAATTCCATGGTCTGACAATTACACTAGTATCACAAGAAATATCCTAAAACTGGTTCCTAAAAATGGTTCTACCTTCTCTATTTATAGCTATTCTGCCAAAAAAACACTAGATGCCATCTATGATGTCAAAGTGTGTAAAAGTGACGACAGAAAATTATATTTCACGACAGAGCCACCTCAGTGTAAATACTGCCAAAGATAGACACACACAAGAAACTACTGCTGGTTTCCAGCAAGGTGCATTTAGATGTGGACGACCCCGCAACAGTGAAACTTGTACTCACCTGAAGGACAAACCAGCCAAATGTGCAGACCACAAACAAGATGCTCATCCAGCAAATTGGAAAGGATGCAAGAAAGTCAAGAAAGCGATCCGAGCCCATGAGGCAATGTTATACAAAAAAAAATTCTGATTTGCCTGCAGAGAAAAGAGTGGCACTAACAATGACGAAAGAACCAACTGGAACGACACAAGCCAGTACATCAATAAGCAATAAAACCAAACGTCATGATGCATCAAGAAGAATGCTCCAGGAGGAAAATTGTATTCAACTGTACTGAACAAATGGGAAAATGAGATGGCAAAAAACTCAAACAACAACACAGAAAAACTGGAAGCTGGTGAAACCCTATCAGAGAGATTACCAAACTGTTAACAATTCTAAAAAATGGCTGCTTGTTCCAAAAATTGATCAACACGGGGAGGTAGCTGAGGGAAGGAACTGACACCATTAGTAGGATGATGATCTTTGTCAAAGAAGTAGTGAACATCATTGACCAAAAGTATCACACACCATGGAATGAAAATGGACGAATAATTTAAAAATCTGCACCTGGAATATAAACGGAGATCGAAATAAGAAAACAGAACTACAGGACTTCATCTTCACTGATAGTATTGGGGCTCTGTTATTAACAGAAACATATCTCTGCATGTCTGAAACTTTCTGACTAAGAAATATGACAAGTTATAGAACAAACAGACAAAATAGAAGACGACAGTAGTATCATTCCACAAGAACAACACTCATTTTGGAATGAAAGTCTGCGACCATTACAGCAACTTGAGGCAACAGCGGTAACTACCTGGACAGCAAGAAGACAAGTAACACTAGTAGCGGCTCATTTAAGACCAAATGCCCAGCTAGTACCTCACGACCTGCAGATGACATTAACCAGTTTCATAAAGTATTTCTTGGTGATGACCTCAACGCAAAGCACCCTCTACAGCACTCAACCAGAACCAGTCCGAAGAGGGAACAGCTGTTGAACATAGAGGAACATACAGGTGCCATCATATGTGGACGCCTTGAACCTACACGTATTATAATTCAAACCCATCATCGCCCTGATTTATTGGACATAGCGATATTTAAGAACATAGTAATTACCACCCAGAACCGGAAAAATCCAAAGAGCTATAAAACGCTCACAGCATTGGAAGACGACTGATACTGATTGGAACAGATTCAGCAGATATATGAACAACAACGTCAGACCAATTATAAACGTCGCAACTAAAGAAGACACAGATATAGCTATTAACTATCTTACCGAAAAGATACTAAGGGCGACCAATGAGGCCAGTACTACGAATATACGCAACAGATGGCGACAACAGGCTTTACCTCCATTAACACAGGAACTCAAATACCAGAAAAAAGAACCAGGAGAAAGTGGCAACAATGTCGAGACACTGGCGAGAGACGAAATTTAAATAGATTGCAGCGTGGATTACGGAAGCGAATGTTGGAATGGGAAATTGAGAAATGGGAAGACAAGATGCCGAACTATCTGCTGAAAACCAGAGATGAGTGGCAACTGGTTAGAAACTGAGGAGGAGAAAGAAACCGAAATACCCACCAGAAACCGGAAAGGACTTCCAAATGACATGTCCGAAAAAGCACAAACCTTTGTTAAGATTTTTGTAACTCAAAATCGAATAATCCAGGAAGACCTGGACATCTGGGGAAGAGAGTACGAAATAACAACTAATCAATCAGCACAACGAACAGTCATACAAGAGACCAGGAATGCACCTTGTCTAACAACACAAGAGCTTAAAGAATCCTAAGAACATGAAAGCACCTGGGCTGGATGCCATAACAAATGAACAGCACAAGAGACTACTGAGAAAACCACTCATCCTATTGACAAGAATTTACAACAGGTGCTTGCTCAAATGCTGTTTCCGGAAAAATAGCTGCTACGCACATCATTACTATTCCAAAACCAAGGAACCACTTAACTCAACCTCACAATCACAGACCAATCCGTTTATTGAGCAGTGTTGGAAAATCTTTCGAAAGGTTCATTACGGACACACTTCAAGACATGTTCACTAAATATGAGAAGATATGACCAGTGCAATATGAGATCCAGCGGAAGATTTCGGCAGAGCTCCAAGTATTGAGAATTACAGAACATGTCATGAAGAATTTCAATACGACAACATTGGCTGCTGCTGTTTTTCTAGACGTGGAACAGGCCTGTGATAAGATTTGAGAACTTGTTACGGAAGATGAGAGATGAAACAACGATCCCAGACTACTATATTAAACTTATGGAAAGCCTTCTATGCAACAAAAAATGCTAGTACACCAGATCAGAGATCAAACTCACAGAGGGCGGAATTCTACAAGGCTCGGCCTTTGCACCACTCCTGTTTAAAATCTGCATAAATGATATGCCAACAACTGGAAACGTTCAGCTGGGGCAATTCGCTGATGACACATATACTTTACGACTGGCCGTCAACATAACGCCATCATCAGAAGACAACTGAACACCACAGAGCGGCATAAGTATCCAATCAAAACAAAAGCAATAAACTTTAGCAGAAAACTTCCACGACAAAACAGAAAACTTACTATCGATGGGCAAGAGGTACCATGCAGCTCAACTGCCAAGCATGTGGGAGTCACACTGCATTGGCGCCTTTTTTTCATAGATACATGTGACACATAAAACTTAAAGCCTCTGGTATGGTGAGGAAACTGATGCTACTATTCCACAGTAGCGAGCTCAACATCTGAATAAAAGTTAGATTCTGCAAGGCAACTGTACTATCAAAACTCCTTTATGGGAAGTACATCATAGGGCCTCACTAGCAAACCCAAATACAGCACATCCAGGTATTACAAAATAGAGTCCTTCTGTGGATATTTTGCTGCATGAAGAGCACCTACTGTAGAAATTATCAAGCTCAACTCCACAAAAATTCATGAGAAACTAGACCAACTCTGATATCTCTTATGTCATATCCGAAAAGTAGGTAACACCAGAGCAGAACCCTGGCATCGTTACAGTGTCCCCAGGACATTAGCTGAATATCAAGTACATTAAAAATGAGATACTACAAGTAAAGAAACAGACCCCCAGAAGAGAGACTTATGAGCCTGCGGGCCTTACAAGTCTTCCTAAAGTGCAATAAATAAAATGGTGAAAACTAAACCTTACTCAGTCATAAAGAAGCGGAGATCGCTGAAGAAGGGATGGGACATTCATTCATTTTATTTTATTTTATTTTAAAACGCCTATCAAGAATTGCAAATCAAAATGTGCTCCAGAAAGTGACGTCACAGAAGCGATTACTATTATGTTATTGGTCAAAACCGACAGTTGGTATGACAAATTTCTCTTGACTTACAAATATTTATTTATATATTTACTTATTTTTTAAAATAATTTTATTGACTTTTTGTAGCAATTAATATGGCTTATACACTGAACATGCAAAGAAACTGGTACACATGCGTAATATCTAGTAGGGGCCCTGTGAGCATGCAGAAGTGCCACAACACGATGTGGCGTGGACTCTACTGATGTCTGAAGTAGTGCTGGAGGGAACTGACACCATGAATCCTTCAGGGCTGTCCTTAAATCGGTAATAGTGCGAGGAGGTGGAGATTTCTTCTGAACAGCACATTGCAAAGCATTCCAGATGTGCTCAGTACTGTTCATGTCTGGGGAGTTTGGTGGCCAGCGGAAGTGTTTCAACCCAGGAGAGTGTTCCTGGAGCTACTTTGTAGCAATTCTGGGCGTGAGGGCTATCGCATTATGCTGCTGGAATTCCCAAGTCCGTCGGAACACACAATGGACATGAATGGATGCAGGTGATCAGACAGGATGCTTACATACGTGTCACCTATCAGAGTAGTATCTAGATGTATAAGGGGTCCCATATCACTCCAACTACACACCTCACACCATTACAGAGCCCCTACCAGCTTGAATAGGCCCCTGCTGATGTACAGGGACCATGACTTCATGACGTTGTCTCCAGACCTGTACACGTTCATGCACTCGATACAATTTGAAACGAGACTCGTCCCACCAGGCAACATGTTTCCAGTAATCAACAGTCCAATGTCAGTGTTGACGGGCCCAGATGAGGCTTCGTGTCGTGCAGTCATAAAGGGTACACGACTCGGCCTTTGGCTCTGAAAGCTCATATCAATGACGTTTTGTTGAATGGTTCGCAAGCTGGCACTTGTTGATGGCCCAGAATTGAAATTTACAGCAATTTGTGGAAAGGTTGCACTTCTGCCACTCTGAACTACTCTCTTCAGTCGTCGTTGGTCCCGTTCTTGCAGGATCTGTTTCCGGCGGCAGCGATGTCGATTGGATGTTTTACCTGAATTCTGATTGTTACGGTACACTCGTGAAATGATCGTAAGGGAAAATTCCCACGTCATCGCTACCTCGGAGAAGCTGTATATCATCGCTCGTGTGCCGACTATAACACCGCGTTCAAATTTCTTTGGCACTTCAGTGTACTAATAACTTCAGTTAAATCTTAAGTACACATTTAAAACATACATACATAAATTCACAAAGTTAGAATTACAAATTCAGTATTTTATACACCATAGCTGAACGGTCATTTCTTGTAGGTAACATATGGTCAACATCGCTGTTTTCTCCTGGATGTTCAGTGCATGTAAGAGATTCTATCACTCCAATCATGTAGATGGTTCAAATGGCTCTGAGCACTATGCGACTTAACTTCTGAGGCCATCAGTCACCTAGAACTTAGAACTAATTAAACCTAACTAACCTAAGGACATCACACACGTCCATGCCCGAGGCAGGATTCGAACCTGCGACCGGAGCAGTCGCTCGGCTCCAGACTGTAGCACCTAGAACCGCACGGCCAATGGTGTAGAGGTGTGCAGGAAACATGCATGTCCCAACCTTATTGTAATAATTTATGTTATGTAAGTCCCTGGGAAATTTTTCTGACTGGATCACGGTTTTTTTGTATATTTCACTGGATTGAAGCGATGTTTGCCACTGCTGTTCCCACTGACTGTATGCCTCTTTTTTTAAACATGTACAGTATGTGAAAGATACGGAAATATCTGGTCTCTTTCTTTGATGCTTCCTTTTCCAAGACCATGTACTACTTCATTAAGGTGAATACGTAGATGTCTCTATGTGTGGGAATTTTTTTTCATTGTTGGTTTTCTTATTATTTACAGCACATTGTAGATACAAACTGCTATCAATTTTTCACTTTCAATGCTCAAATTTCTCCAAAGCACTTATAGAATCAGCAAGGAATATTGTTTTGTTATCATTCTCATGTCCAAACTTGATTGCTTCCTTACTAGTGGTTACTTCAGCAGTGTAAATACACTTAATGGTGGTAACAAAATTTTTTTAGCTAGCTGCAGCAGAGGTCAGTAGTATACCCAGCCAATTCCCTCATAAGTTCTGAATCTGTCAGTCTATACATGTAAAAAAACGTGGCCATCCACTTTCCAGGTAATTTATTACTTCCATATTAGCTCTAAGCTGTTACCTATTCTGTCTGGTGGATAAAAAACCTTAGGCTGGCAGATAGTTTTTTCTTATTCTTTACTGAACACTGGTAACATTCGCTCCTTCCATGTCAAAGGGAATGCATATCTGAGACATTTGAAGCCTGTTACTAACAGTGGTGTATCCAAATAGATGACCTCTGTAGTCCATTACAGAACATGTTAGTCCATGCCATAGAATAAGGAGTATGTCTGATGAGGCTCCCCATCACACATGGTTGGTTGGATGGTTTGCTGGTTGGTTGGCTTTTGGGAAGCAGACATCAAGGTCATCAGTCCCATCAGATTAGGAAAGGATGGGAATGGCAGTCAGCTGTGACCTTTCAAAGGAACCATCCCAGTATTTGCCTGAAGCAGTTTAGGGAAATCATGGAAAACCTCAATCATGGTCAGACGCAGGTTAGAACTATTGTACTCCTGAATGCGAGTTCCCACACATGACTTGCAGTGCGTAACACATTCAGAGCCTTTTCTGTTTTAATAGCAGTTTGATTAATATGTTCTGCCCAGGTTAGTCAGCTACCCAAAAAAAGCTGCAGTAACTTTGCTGATGATCGTACATTAAATCTAAAAGGTTACAGGCTTATCACATTCATTTGGTACATTTGGTGTTTTCGTGTAAAGAAAACTGCAGAAGGTTTTGATTGTAAGAAATTGACAACATACCTGAGCAACTGTTCAGATAGTAGGTCAGCGACATTATTCATCCATGAGCTGTTGCTGTTGCTCATGGATGAATAATGTCGCTGACCTACTATCTGAACAGTTGCTCAGGTATGTTGTCAATTCCGGGCAGATTGATGCTGTATATGTGCAGATATCATCTGCATATTGTAGCACATGAATAGTGGGGCCCCATATGTTTTTCAAATATGCTACAAAGAGGGCATATGAGACGGGACTTAGAATAGCACGCTGCAGGAAGCTTTTATACACTGCGAAGGTTCCATATATACTATTTTCTTGCATCCTAATATAAACAGTTCTACAGTGTAAACAACTTTTAAGAAAGCAAAGACATATATATGGGACACCTAAGTGGTCTAACAACTGCAAGAGTAAAAAGACGTTAAAGGAATCATATACTCATGATATATCTCAGAATAAAGCTGTAAGATAACCTTTCTCTTCAAATGCTTCTTCAATGTCCATCATGAGGATAATTAAGTCAATAGTCCTCTCCTCTTTCCGAAAGCTGTACTGTGACACTGGTAAAAATTTTATTATGTTCTAACCACTAGTCGAAACGTAAATTGAGAAGGCATTCAAAAGACTTTGCTAAACACAATGACAGTACAGATGGACGATATCTACATCTACTGCGCATCTACACAGATACTCCCCAAGCATGGTGGAAGGTATACTGTATAACTACCAGTCATTTCCTTTCTTGCTCCACTTGCATGTAGTAAAGAAAAAACGGTTATCTATGCCTCTGTGTGATCTGTAATTTATCGTATCTTAGCTACCTGGTCCATATGCACAATGCATGTTAGAGGCAATAAAGTTGTTCAGCAGTCAGCTTCAGACGCTGGTTCTCTGAATTTTCTCAATAGTGTTCCCCCAAAAAGAACATAGCCTTCTGTCCAGGGATTCCCACTTGAGTTCATGAGGCATCTCTGTAACACGTACATTTTGTTTGAACCTACTGATAACAAATCAAGCAACCCACCTCTGAATTGCGACTTAGTATGAATCCCAAACACTCGAGAAATAGGTCGCACCAGCGTCCTATTTGCGGTCCCCTTTACAGGCTGTTAGTGGCTCTGAAATTAGAGTCCAGATCCTAGTGAAGGAGATGGCAACAGAAACTGAGAAAAGCAAAGCAAATGCTGAAATGCTTAACTATGTTTTCAAATGTACTTTTACAAAGGAAAACCCTGGAGAATTAGCCCAATTTAATCCTTACACCACTGAAAAGATGAGTGTAATAAGCATTAGTGTTAGGGGCGTTGAGAAACAGCTGAAATTGTTAAAACTGAACCAGGCTCCGCAGCTTGACGGAATCATTGACAGATTCACACTGAATTTGCGGTTCAGGTAGCCCCTTTTGTAACTATAATCTATCGTAGATCCCTTGAACAACAGAAAAAGGCACAGGTCGCACCCCTTTACAATAATTTTAGTACAAGTGATCCACAAAACTACTGTCGAATATCTTTGACATCCATTTGTTGTAGAATCTTAGAACATATTCTGAGCTCAAACATAATGAAGTATATCAAATAAAGTGACCTCCTCAGTGCCAACCAGCACGGATTTCGAAAACACTGATCATGTAAAACCGAACTTGCACATTTTGGTTCAAAGTGCTCTCAGCACTATGGGACTTAACATGTGAGGTCATCAGTCCCTTAGATTTAGAACTTCTTAAACCTAATGACATCACACACATCCATGCCCAAGGCAGGATTCGAACCTGCGACCGTATCAGCAGCCTGGTTCTGGACTGAAGCGTCTAGAACCATTCGGCCACAGTGGCTGGCAAACTTGCTCATTTCTCACATGACATACTGGAAGCTTTGGATTAAGGCAACCAGGCAGATGCAATGTTTCTTGATTTCCAAAAATCATTTGAGTCGGTACCGCACCTTAATTTGTGATTGGGTTGAGAACTTTTTAGTATGGGGAACACACCATGTTATCTTGGATGGAGAGTCATCATCAGATGTAGAAGTAACTTTGGGTGTGCCCCAGGGAAGTGTATTGGACCCTTACTGTTAATGACCTTGCATACAATATTAATACTAAAATCAGGCCTTTTGCAGATGATGCAGTTATCTATAATGAAGTACTATTTGAGAGAAGCTGTTAGATATTGATAAGATTTTAACATGGTTCAGAAATTGGCAAAATTTTGCACTTAAAAAGATAAAGTAGTATCCTGCAATTGTAATATCAGTGAGTCACTGTTGGAATCAGCCAACTCAAACTAATACATGGGTATAACGCTTAAAGGGATATGAAATGGAATAATCACATAGGTTCAGTCATGGATTAAGTAGCTGCTAGACTTTGGTTTATTGGTAGAATACTGGGGAAGTGCAATCATTCTACAAAGGAGATTGCTTACGAACCACTCATACAACCGGTTCTAGAACATTGCTGAAGTTCATGGGACCTTTACCAGATAGGACTAACAGGGGATATTGAACATGGTGAGTGAATGGTCACATGTTTGTTTAATCTGTGTCACAGCGATATTGAAGGAACTACCTGGGAAACTCTTGAAGACAGGTGTAAACTATGCTGAGAAAGCCTATTAAGAAAGTTTCAAGATTTAAATTATTACTCTAGGGATATACTACAGCCCCCTAGATATCACTCACATATGGACTGTGAGGATAACATTAGAATAATTACTGTATGTACAGAGCCATTCAATGAATTATTCGTCCCATGCTCCATATGTGATTGGAACAGAAAGAAATCCTGATAACTGGTACAGTGGGACGTATCCTCTGCCATGCACATCATGGTGATCTGCAGAGTACAGGTGTGGATATAGATGTAGGTAAACCACTCTTACCTTAAATTCTCCCAATAAAGCAAAGTCGACCATAGTTCTCACATGCTCGCCCCATTTCATATTGCTTTGCAACATTATGCCCAGAGGTTCAAACCAGTAGACTCTGTCAATCGGGACACCAGTAATACTGTATCTGAACAGTACAAGTTTGTTCTTCCTACTGATCCACATTGACTTACATTTTTCAACATTAACAATTAGCTGCCATTCGTGACACAACTAGAAATTTTGTCTAAAACGTCTTGAATCACAGTACAGGCACTCAACGTCGACACCTTACCATACACTAAAGCATTCAGCAAACAACCACAGATTGCTGCCCACTCTGCCCCCAAATTGTTGATGTACATGAGGTCCCATCACAGTTCCCTGAGGAACTCCTGACTATACCCTTCTCTCTGATGAAAATTCGCCATCGAGGACAACAAACTAGGGTCTATTACATAAGAAGTCTTTGGGCCAACCACATATCTGTAAATTTTTTCCGTATGCTCGTACCTTCGTTAACAGCCTGTAATGGGACTCTGTCAGTAGTATATTTATGAGAATTTCTGCACAAAGAGCATATTTTTAGAGAATTCTCTCTTTTAAAAACAAAATTTTAGTTTCGTTGTTTCCCCCATAAAAATTTATCTATATCCATGAACGAAACGTTCATTTAATTAAAAAATAAAAAACTAATACATTTTTCTTTATAAATAAGTTCTCTGACATTGCATTTATCTATATCTGTGAACGAAATTTTCATTTATTTAAAGATCTAATAAAATTTTGTCTCCATAAATAAGCTCTCCAAAGTCTTGTTTATCCGTAACCTCAAGCCAAATTTTCATTTGATAAAACAATAAGAATGGTAAAAATTTTTCTCTTTATAAGCGAGCTCTGTCCAACCTTGTCAATATTTATATCAGTTAAAACCTTAACTAAAAAATCAAGGTACATTTCAATTATAAAAGTGTTAATTTTTGGAAATCTAAACTCTTCATGAGTCAGGTGGCTCAGATGGTAGGGCACTTGCCCGTGAATGGCAAAGGTCCCGAGTTCGAGTCTTGGTCTGGCACAGTTTTAATCTGCCAGGAAGTTTTATATCGGTGTACACTTCGCGTGGAGTGAAAATCTCATTCTGAAAACAAAATGTACTCCAAAGCTGAGCTAATTCTAAACTTAGAAAATTATTTTAAGTGGAAATGTGGATTACATTATGCTGATTTAGAAAATTATTTAAGGCTATTCAAATGTAACTAGAAAAGATGAAGAGGAAATTATAGATTATTTAAATATGAAAGAAATGAAGAAGAGAGAACTAAGATATAAAAATACGAGGGCCATTCAGAAAGTAACCTCCGGTTGATTTAAAAAAATACACGAAGTTAAATAAAAATATTTTAATATATACATCTTACAACTACATCTTTGCACTATTTTTCTACATAGTCTCCATAGCGATTGAGGCACTTATCGTATCTCTTCACAAGCTTTGAAATTCCTTCTGCATAAAAATCACCCGCTTGTGCCTGGAGCCAGCCTGTGACCGCATCTTTGAGCTCTTCGTCGTCATCAAACCGCTGTGACCCGAGCCATTTCTTCAAATGCATGAAGAGGTGATAATCACTTGGCGCCAGGTCTGGGCTGTAAGGTGGATGGTTGATAACGTCCCACTTGAAGGACTCAAGAAGGGCCGTTGTTCTGCGAGCAGAGTGAGGACGGGCGTTATCGTGCAAAAAAACGATACCGGAAGTCAGCATACCACGGCGTTTGTTCTGTATAGCCCGTCGTAATTTTTTTATTGTTTCACAGTACACGTCTTGATTAATGGTCGTACCACGTTCCATGAATTCAACCAACAACACCCCTTTGGCATCCCAAAACACCGTTGCCATCAGTTTTCTGGCAGAAAAATCTTGCGAGGCTTTTCTTGGTTAGGTAGGCGAATTTGAATGTGCCCACATCTTTGATTGTTCTTTTGTCTCAGGGTTCACGTACTTAATCCAGGTTTCGTCACTGGTCACGATTCTGTTAACAATGGTTCTCCTTCGTCCTCATAACGTGACAGAAAGTCTAATGAAGAGGCCATTCTTTGAATTTTGTGGTGGTCGGTAAGAATTTTGGGCACCCATCGTGCACAGAACTTACGGTAACCCAATCTTCCTGTCACTATCTCGTACAAGAGAGTCTTAGAAATCTGTGGAAAACCAGTAGACAACTCCGACATTGAGAGACGTCGATTTTCACGAACTTTTGCATCAACTGTCTGAACGAGTTCGTCAGTCACCAATGATGGTCTACCACTCCTCTCTTCATCATGAACGTTTTCTCGTCCACTTTTAAATAAACGTGCCCATTCACGGACAACTCCTTCACTCATAACTCTTGGTCCGTACACGGCACAAAGCTCACGATGAATAGCTGCTGCAGAATATCCTTTGGCTGTAAAAAACCTTATGACAGCACGCACTTCACATTTGGCGGGGTTTTCTATTGCAGCACACATTTCAAACTGCCACAAAAACTAAACTAGCAAAGGTACGACGTTCACTCGACCACGGCTTGATGCCGACTGACCTGTTGAGTGCGTGAACGCACAGATGGCGTTGCTACTCCCCCCACAACCCGCACTGTGACCGATCAGAGGTTGCTTTCTGAACCGCCCTCGTATAAAAGAACTTCAATCAATTTGTAATGTGAGAAATTTAAAAAATTATCTCAAGTTAATATGGAAAATTAATCGATCTTATTCTAAGCCCTGTTGACGATATTAATAATAGTCGGCCCCTGATAGCTGAGTGCTCAGCGCAATGAAATGTTATGCCTAACGGACCGGGTTCGATTCCCGGCTGAGTCGGGGGTTTTCTCCGTTCAGGGACTGGATTTAATGTTGTGCTTATCATCCTCATTTCACCCCAATGACAGACAAGTCGCCAAAGTGGTGTCAACTAGAAATACTTGCACCAGGTGAACGGTCCACTTGACGAGAGGCCCCAGCCACATGGCACGAACATTTTTCCAATATTAATAATAATGATAACGAATTGAATAAACCTTTTTTAAAGGAACTTCATCAAAACTGTTAACAAAAATATTTTAAAAATTATTATAAATTTGAATAACAACACTCAATTGACCTTATCAATAATTGGAGAATAACATTAATAATATCGATAGTGAGAATTATTTTCAAAAGCTTGTAGTAGATAAATATCAAGAAATTAAACAAAAAACTATCTAAAACGTTTTTCAGGTTATAATTGTCTAGTTGATGACGATTTTTAAATCACTTAAGACGTTAATAAAAAACCTTCTGCTTTTAAATCACTTTTGAAGTTAATAATGTTGAAATTTTATTGTATCTTAAAAAACAAGACAAAGCACTAGATTAATTTTATATCAAGGAATGAAATTTTATGAAGTACAACTAATTTATGAGATTATTATCATAAATCAACAATTAAACTATTAAGTGAAATGGAAGAAATTCAAATGAACATGTCTGGCTGGTATTTAATTTATGATTAAGTGTTAATAGGCAACTCAACTTTTGGTTTTTCTTAAACTGTATTACCAAAAGAAATTAAAGATAAAAAAGCTGATACTAATGTAAAAAACACTCGTCTGAAACGTTTTCCTTACTCAATAAAATTAGCTTTATTTCCAGGAGATAATGACGGAGGAAGAGTTAGCAAATATAAAATGTTGGTAAA
Organism: Schistocerca cancellata; assembly: GCF_023864275.1. NCBI lineage: Eukaryota > Metazoa > Arthropoda > Insecta > Orthoptera > Acrididae > Schistocerca > Schistocerca cancellata. Next base: position 179,433,550 of record NC_064626.1, read on the forward strand.
TATTTAAATAAAATTTTTGAAAGTGATAAATTTAATTTTCTTGTTCAATTAACAGATAGTTCAAAATTCAAAAAGAAATCAAATATTTCAAATAATGTTTAGGCTTATGAAAAAAATTGTATTGTAGATTATTATTATCATACAAAAAAAACGAGAAAACCATGTTATCTTCCTTTAATTCGAGTTTAAAAGTAATTCACATCATTGTTGGGTAAAAAATTTACCTAGATTAATTAGTTTACTAACAAGTGAATACAATGGAATATATGTATCGTAAATATTTCCTAGTTTATATTCATAATTTAATAAATTATAATGTTCCTTTGATTATTACAGAATTAGCAATAGATCAATACGATATTAACACTGTTTGAAATAATAGAGAAAGTGATATTTCATTTACTAAAGATGTTGAAGTGGATTTACATTAAGATTTTTTGATACATTTTAATTATGGTTTCAAGTAATGATAAATATATCTTCTTATCTCATGAAAGAACAATTGGGATAAACAACTAAATATTTGAAAGCTGAAAAATTAGATTCAATAATTAAAAAAGTGGTTTATCCTTACCAATATATGGATTCTGAAGGAAAGGTAAAAGCAAGAGAATTAGCTAAAAAAGAATGTTTTTGCGCAAGACTTATTAAATAAAATATTTCTGATGAAGATCATAATTGTGCGACAAACATTTTAGAAAAAATTTGATGTAAAAAAATTGATTGATGAAGAAGATTATTTAATAAATCTGACATTTCAACTTTTGCAGGTATTTTCGAAAATTTTAAAGATACAGCGAATAAATCTTATAAACTCTATGTATAGTAGTATTTTACAGAACAAGGTTCACTTCGGGATTCTATGTTAAAAATAACAAATGTTGAATTAGGTATATTAAACGATTATGATATTATGATTTTATTTCTTGTAAAAGGAAAACGAAGTATGAATTCCTCAAAAGTATTAAAAAGATATGATACATCAAACAATAAATATATGAAAAATGTTGAGTCAGAAAAACAGTCAAATTATGCTGCATATATAGATGCAATAAAATTTTTATTGGGACATTACCACAATTTTTAAGATTTAGCGATTTCAATTGTTTAAATCCAAAATCTATTTATTCTAAAATAATTAAAATACCAATTAATAATATATTCTGTTATATTTTAGAAGTCGATTTAGAATATTCAAAAAATTACACAATTTACCTAAAGATCTACCATTAGCACCAGAAAGAGGAAGTAAATTACTAATTACATTTAAAAAATAAGGAAAAATATATTTTAAGTTATTGAAATTTCAACAATGTTTATATCTTGGTTTAAAAGTACGAAATTCAAAGTCTTATAATCTGAAAAATCAGAGTGGTTGGCAAAATTCTTTGATTTTAAAACAAAAATGGGAACGAAGACAAAAATGATTTTTAAAAGATGTATATAAATTGCTGAAGAACTCAGAATTTAGTAAGACAATAGAAGGTATTATAAATAGATCAAAAATAGATGAAGGAAAATATACGAAAATATACCAAATTATGAAAATTCTCCTACATTTTCAGAAAATCTAGTTGCAGTTAATAAGAAGCAAATCATAGTATATATTGAATGAGTATTCTAGATATTACAGAAATAAAAATGAATGTGGTTCAGTATAATGTTATGAAAAAAAATACTGTGAGAATAGTGACTGATGTTATACAGAAACAGATTCTTTTATCATTGATATAAGAACAGAAGTTTTTATAGAGATATGAAGACGGTTATAATTTATTTTATACAAACGATTACTCAAAATATAATAATAATAATTGAATGATATAAATGAACAAGAATGGTTCAGAAAATGGAAGAGGAAAATGGTTGAAAAGTTATGTGAAACGTCCCCTTAGAACAAATTATACATGACTGTGCTTAAACTGACACACAATATTTTTAGCGCAACGCAATCTGACTTTCAAGAATCCCTGCAAAAGAATTGCCCTGACTAACATTAATCTATACCTTTCACAAATCACTTACCTCACCAAAAATCTCCGTTACTCGAACTACTGCAATACAGCGAGTGCCACTACTGCCAGCTAAATAACAGATTCAAACTACGGAAGGCACTAACTACTGATAGGGATAGTTATCAACTGAAAGATGTTAATAGAGAACAAACAATGTATTTACCTTAACAGTCATAATATATATAGCAGTTCATGACAAATTACAAAAATTCCGCCATCTCTCTCCTCACATCCACCACTGCTGGCGGCTCACCTCCAACTGCGCAACGCTACGCGCTGTTCACATCCAGCTGCCGCTGCCCAACACTACAATGGCAGACAACAATGCAAACTAGCCACAGACTGCACACAGCACAGCCAGTGATTTTCATACAGAGCGCTATGTAACGTTGCCAATAAGAAAATATAAACAACCTACTTACATAGTTGCCAATACGAAATTATAAACAGCCTACTTACATAGCCCCCATGCTCCCCACA